>NW_003852400.1:15197303-15221336 GCF_000181295.1 Otolemur garnettii | reverse complement strand
AATTACTACCTCTTGTTATTTCCCAGGAAATAAAAATATCAGGTGGTGGGAAGGGAGGGGCACAAAATAAGGCCACATTTATAATCAAACTCACCAAAGTCAGTGTGTTCAATAAAATCAAATGATATAACAAATCACCTACTAGGGGGATAATTCATAGGGCAGACCCTCCCAACTAAAGTGTCAAGATACACCAGTGTGGGTTACAGGTAGATTCTCATTGCTATCTTTGACCAAAAAAAGTTCATTTAACCCAGTGTTCTGTACACATTTTCTGTGTTGGCCATTAATAAAAAGGTTGAGAAACTCTGACATGAGATATGCAATCAACAGTTATATTTCTTTAAAAGTAAAAATTATATCTGAAGAATCCTAAAAAATGTAGCAAGGATTTACAAAGCACTATTTATGTATACGCTTTAATTTGGTATGTACATATTGCATAACTAAAAAAAAGTGTTAAGAGCATGAATATAGGCTTGGCGCCTATGGCTCAAGTGGCTAAGGTGCCAGCCACATACACCTAAGGCGGCAGGTTTGAATCCAGCCTGGGCCCGCCAAACAATAATGACAGCTGCAACCAAAAAATAGCCAGGCGTTGTGGCGGGTGCCTGTGGTCCCAGCTACTTGGGAGGCTGAGGCAGGAGAATCACTTGAGCCCAGGAGTTGGAGGTTGCTGTGAGCTGTGATGCTACAGCACTCTACCCAGGGGGACAGCTTGAGGCTCTGTCTCAAAATAAATAAATAAATAAATAAAAATAAAAAAAAATAAAAAAGAGCATGAATATAAAAAAGGAAAGACAAAATCTCAGGTCCAATAAACATAGTCCTCCAGAAAAATTTACAAGAAGAAAAAACAGCACAAGATAGTTATGTACCTGAGAATAATCTTCTGGTGTTACATGTGGACTGCTATCCTCCAGGGAGTAAACCAGTAAACTACTCTGAATTTTTTCTAACATATTAAAATTCTCTGGATCAAGACCAATCAGATACTCCCGAGCCTAAAGGGCAAGAAGACAATAATTACATGTTACAATTTAAGTACAACATAGCCAGAAAGATCTCAAAAAGAGTTAAAGATTCATTTTAAAAAGTGTAAACCCTAACCTTAGCCCATCGAGTTCGCTCCTCGCTAGTTAATGCTGCTACCCCAGGTCCATCGGGTTCACTATGGCACTTCTTATGGATGTATGTCAACTGTCTTATGAAAGAGTAAAGAGGATTCAAAGAGTGCATAGGCAGATAGGGGCTACTTTGGCCTTTAGCAGGTCATAATGTTGATCATATTTAAGTATTTTGATATATACTCAAAGAAATTAATTATGACATCAAGAACAATAAATTTCTTACATTCCATCTTTTTTTAGAAAAGTGATTAACACCAAAATTATATTTGACAACAACTTAAGTAAATAAATTTGACTTTGGCTTATATTTATTTATATTTTGAAAATGTGCATGCATTTCTGGGTTCCAAGTAAATGCCCCTTACAACAATGAACTGGAAAAATATCCTGGTAATCAATCTCATAAATTGCATGTACATCATATCTAACTAAAAACAACATGCATAAATATTAATGAGAGAACTTTCTGTATACCGAATATGTACGTTTTACCTCAAAACCAGAAGTACCATGTACTAAATATCTTCACATGTTACCGCTAGTCATTATATTTTAAAGACACTATTAGCTGAGGATAAACTATTGCCTCCTCATTATTCTCTGCTTCCAGTCTTACGAGTTTCAGGCCAGGTGTGGTGGCTCATGCCTGTAATCCTAACATTTTGGGAGGCTGAGGAGGGTTGAATTGCTTGAGCTCAGGAGTTTGAGACCAACCTGAGCAAGAGCAAGACCCCACTTCTACCAAAAACTTTGAAAAACTAGCCCAGTGTTGTGGTGAGTGCCTATAGTCTCAGCTACTTGGGAGGCTGAGGTGAGAGGATTGCTTGAGTCTAAGAGTTTGAGGTTGCTGTAATGGCACTTAGCACTCTACCCAAAGTGAGACTCTATCTGGAAAGGGGAAAGGGAAGAAGGGAAGAGGGAAGGAAGGGGAGAAGGAAGGAAGCAAAGAAAGGACAAGGGGGGAAAAGGGGAAGGGGAAGAAAAGAAAGAAATTTGCACCAATCAAAAATCCACAGAACGTTAGTTTTATCCCTATTTCTTCATGGCATGTGCTAAGAAATGACTTCAATATGAAAGCTTCCAATGATTCCTTAGAGAGTGAAATAACGTGGCTTAATAAATGGTCAATAAACACTTCTAGTAGCCATGCCTTATTTGTGGTTTCAGCATTCAAACTTGGAAAGAACATAGCTATTGATTTGTATAATTTCACACTACTTGTTAATTATAATATTGATGAAGAAATTTCCTTAGTATAATAAAATCACCCCTTTTTATTTGCAAATTAATAGTGTCCTATAGAGCAGATAAAGGTTTCCTTACCCAATAATATGCATTTGTGGTGGTAACAAGTTGCCTTGCCTCTCTTAACAGAAGAGATAAGACAACTACTAAAGCCAGTAGTTGGTTAACTATTGAAGCTAGAAGATGGGTACATGGGGAGGACTTCATTATATAATTCCTCATACATTTTGAAAATTTCCATAATATACATTAAAAACATATACATTCAAAATAATACTATATATATATATAAAAGAATACATACTATATATGAAAAGTAAGTTACACATATATGTGCACATAAATACACTGCAAAAGATTTGGAAAGGTGGAATACACCAAACTACTAACAATGATTAATTCTGAGGCAGCGAATGGAACTGGTAATAACTATAATATTTCCTTTTTTCCAAGTAGAACATATTCAAATAAATCTAGTAAAATTAAAAATTTAACAAGAATATACAAATATATTTAAAAAAATAAGCACATAAAAAATTCTTCTTTTTTAGCTTATTATTACCTTACAGAAATGCAATCCGAAACATTTACATTTTAACTTAAGCAAAAGCTTAAAATCTAATGAGACTCAAGAAAGTAATATGAGAACCTGAGAAGCTCTGGTGGGGTGATCAAACATCCTTCATGAATTATATCAAAGACAAAAACTCGACCTCGACACAGCACTGCAATGTGATTTGGGGAACGCCCTTCACTCTCTGGAAAAAGAAAATAGAAAACACAAGATTCATATCTCCCAAAGATAAACAGGAGTAAAGCTGCATACATCCAATAGGAAAAAATAACCATTTCTCCAATATTTTATCATATATTCATCAAATATATCATATGAACAAAAACAAGTTAATGGAATTTCAGTTATCATGATATTAAAATGTACACATACTCTTCAAACTTTCCCATTGTAAGACATCTAGAAACCTGCAAAAAGTTTCAAATATTTGTACACCCTGAAAATCATTTAAATCCCAAATTATTGGCTTGGTGCCCATAGCACAATGGTTATAGCGCCGGCCACATACATCAAGGCTGGTGGGTTTAAACCTGGCCCTGGTTTAAACAACAATGACAACTGCAACAAAGAATAGCAAGCATTGTGGTGGGCATCTGTAGTCCCAGCTACTCAGGAGGCTGAGGCAAGAGAATCACTTAAGCCCAAGAGTTAGAGGTTGCTGTGAGCTGTGACACCACAATACTCTTCCAAGGGCGACATAGTGATACTGTCTAAAAAAAAAAAAATCCCAAATTGCTGTGGGGCTTTCTAGCTTTATTTAGGGACAGGAACAGGAATGGGAAGAAGAGAAGAGGACCAGAAGACTCTCTTACCAGAGAGTCATTTGAATTAAGTTTCTCTTTGGGATTATTTTAGTGTTACTCATCAGATAACTTTATTTTTTTGAGATAGTATCTCACTCTATTACCTAGGTGGAGTGTAATGGCATCATCATAGTTGATATATAGTGAATGGCAACTTCAAACTCCTGTACTCAAGTCATCCTCCTACCTCAGCCTCCTGAGCAGCTAGGGTTTCAGGTGCAAGCCACCATGCTCAACTAATTTTTTCTATTTTTTGTAGAGACTGGATCTGGCTTTGCTCAGGCTGGTCTTAAACTCCTAACCTCAAGAAATGCTCCCACCTCAGCCTCTGAGAGTGCTAAGATTACAGGTATGAGTCATTGTATCCAGTCAAAATTTTTACATTATAGAAAACTTTATGTAAGAAAAATAATGATTCCTAGTTACACTCTGTAGTAATTATAAACTGTCATTCAATTCATAAAAAGTAAAAATTCCTAAAATAACAGAAAACCATCAGTTACCACAGCAGAATTTTCCCTTTCAAAATATGCTAGGACACCAAGAGGAAATTAACATCAAACAACTGCCAGTAAAAACAAAAGTTTGATGAGTTAATCTGAAGTGCCCCCAAGAAGACTGACTCTAGGCTTTTGCCTCATAAGGAAAAAAAGCATACTCAATGAAGAGAAATGGGGTACGATGACCAGATGTAAGCAAACACTCAAAAAGATAATTCAGGTGATAAAGAACAAGAATAGAAACACTCAGATCCCATGCTCCAGGATTTCCTTAATGCTGACTCATAATTCATTTCTTCAACTAAATTTTAATTTTAAATGATGCAACATAGGGTGGTGCCTGTGGCTAAGTGAGTAGGGTGCTGGCCCCATCTATCAAGGGTGGCAGGTTTGAACCTGGCCCTAGCCAAACTGCAACAAAAAAAATCACTAGGCGTTGTGGCAGATGCCTGTAGTCCCAGCTACTCAAGAGGCTGAGGCAAGAGAATCGCCTAAGCCCAAGAGCTGGAAGTTGCTGTGAGCTGTGATGCCATGGCACTCTACCAAGGATGACAAAGTGAGACTCTGTCTCTAAAAAAAAAAAAAAAAAAAAAAAAGATACAATATAACCATCAGATTTGTGTTGAACCACACAAGACGTAGTTTAGAAAATCCATTCCCATGCCTGATGATACCACTGCGCTCTAGCCCAGGCAGAAGAGAGAGACTCTGTCTCAAAAAAATAAGTAATAAAATTGGCTTGGCGCCCACAACAGTTAGAGCGCCAACCACCTACACCAATACTGGTGGGTTTGAACCCTGCCTGGGCCAACTAAACAACAATGACAACTGTAACAAAAAAAATAGCCAGGCATTGTGGCAGGTGCCTATAGTCCCAGCTACTTGGGAGGCTGAGGCAAGAGAATCGCTTAAGCCCAAGAGTTTGAGGTTGTTGTGAGCTATGATGCCACAGCACTCTACCCAGGGTGACATAGTGAGACTCTGTCTCAAAATAATAATAATACAATTGAGTCAGAATGACTTAAATATCTTTAAGTCATTTAATCAAAGTCACAGAAAGCCTTTGATTTGTCAAAGCCCATACAGAAATATTCTTCAAAATTATATGTTACACATTATCTTAGTAGAAGACTCCTCAAATTCCAATGCCTTTACTAAAAAATGTACTCACATTTTTACTTACCAGTCCTAAAATAATTAATGATTGAGTCTCTAGTAATTCCTGGAACCTTGCAAGTAGAAAACAGCATTCGGAATTGATTCATATCTAGAGGAGTATTTCCAGCTTTATGAACAGGCACTTTTTCTCTATTAAAAAACAATCATCTTAATCAAGAATACATCAAGAAACTTAAAAACCAGTCACAACTGTGGTATTTATCCCCAGATAAGTAAATTAAGCTTCCAGTAAATCTGTTATTAAATTCACTTAAGTGTTCTTACTTTCTTAATAGCTGCCAGTAGTTAAAGTTATGCCAAAGAATTATACTTCCTCTTTCTAATTGAGTGCCTTCCTTTGGAGGCCAATAGTGTTCAAAATGAGCTGCAGGACCCGCAAAGTTGACATTCAGTTGTGATGGTATACGAACATCCAGATAGGCAACATTCAGCCACCACTCTTCCAGCTGAAAGAAATGGAGAATATCAGCTAATGTTCTTCATAATCCGTGCATGTGTAATTGCCAGCAATAAAAAGGGCAAGCTACATTTATTCTTTAATTATTCTTCAACATTTAAAAATGTTCTTTTGTTTTAAATTGTCATAGATTTTGAAAATTGCTACTGTGACAATTTCTTATTTGGGGGAACTGTAGGCTCTTATACGTTAGTTGGTTTAATACCATCAAAAACATAAAAGAAAGCACTGAAAGGCATTTTTGGACAGATTATCATATTAAAGTCACAAATATGACTTGAAGCCTGGTCTACATATAACCTGTATCAGAACACAAATACTCCATGAAGCACTTAGGGATTAGCAAATCCTTAACTAATAATAACAGTTATTAAGACATTTATCATTTCCTTTTCCAAATAAAAATTGAAATACTAAATCAGAAACAGAGAAACTTTTCAGTAGGCTTAACACTAATTTACATTTTTCTGACACTGTTCTCTGTATGTCCTTCTTGGAATTTCATGTGTAAACAAGTATATCTTATAAAATTATCTGGAATTCTTTCTGAAGAAACTGAAGTTGTAAATTATAATTAGTAATTCAGAAAAAGTCATAAGCCAAAAGCATACAAACAGAACAACTTCTGAACCTTTACCTCATTTTAATTAAAATCACTCAAGGCTCAAAACAAAGAACAAAGGGAATATGAAAGAATAAAATTTTATTATTCCATAATAGATACCAGTGGCTCATCAGAAAAATCAGCTTGCTTTTTATTTCTAAACTTAAAAGATAGTTGCAATCATTATTTCTAGGCTAAGGCAATGCTTTTTAATTGTGAAAACTCATCCTTTGGTTCTTAACAGTGAAGTACAGAAGTGTTTGAGCTGAAGTATTCAAAGATTCCTCATGGAAGATTATTTAGATCTTCAATAATTACTGTAACAGCTTCTCCATTAATTTATCTAACACACAATATTTATAACCATTCTTCACTCCAATTTTGTAAAGCCCCCTTTTCTTCCACATACCGTTTAAATATTTCTATACCACGTATGACAGATCTGCTTTAGTAAGTTTTTCTCAAGCAATAGTCGTCTGTACAATGCTTCTCTTAAGCATTGTCTATAAATCACCTCAATCAGAACTACATGGATTGGTAGTTCAAATAAGGATTTCTAGGCCTCATTCCCAACATAATGAATCAAAATCAATAATCCCTGGAACTCTGCATTTTAACAAGTTCCCATACGATAGGGACCCACACACAACACTCAAAACTTCCCAGCGTTATGTCATTCATTCATTCATTCATTCTTTCAAACGATGATAATGACAATAGTGAATGCAGAAAATTTTATAGCAATTGTTTAAAAATGAAAGCTATGTACATTTTTACTTCTCATTCCTTAATCACCAATTTTGTAATCATAAGTATAATGATAAATACCCAATTTCTTTTTCCTTTTGCCCTTTCAAGTAATTTCTGGTGCAATTTTTCGCCAATTCCATTTTGAAATTTTTGAACGATTTCATCAGTTTTCTTGTATTCGTCTTCATTTGCAAATGGCTTTACTATAAAGAAAAAACATATATTAAAGTATTTGGACATCAAGTACCACCAAGTCATTTCTATTACTATTATTACTTACACAAATCCTTAGAATCAGGTAGGTAAAACACAGTAGTATTATATTAAATATTAGAGCAGTACAATAAATTACAATAGGGTTTACAACATGAGAATGGTTGAAAAGCAACAATGTGAGATACTGTAAAAAATAAAACAGTGGATATTATATAATCTGATTAACAGTTCCCTAAAAAATTCTTTTAAAATAATTCTAGATGACAGTTAAAATTATGAAGGTGGGACTATTAGCTATTAGTAGTGAAGAAAATCAGACTCTTAAACATTATGTATGCAAATTAAATATGTCTGCAGTATAAGTCCTACTCAGAGTACATTAGGATGCCTCATTGGCAATAATGCTTTCCTTCCAAAAAACGAAGACACAAAATTCCTATTCTACAAGAAACAAATGTTCTGAAAATTAAGCTATAAAATAAATATAAATCAGGAACCATTAATATCTTCCTTTTGTTTGATTTCTGCCTCTTCAAACTCTTACCTAACAAACTATAAAAGTCAATTTAGGGCAGCACCTGTGGCTCAAAGGAGTAGGGTGCTGGCCCCCATAATATATTGGAGGTAGCAGGTTCAAACTGGCCCAGGGGAGGGAAAAAAAAAAGTGCAAAAATAAATAAATAAATAAATAGTCAATTTAAATAGCTGTACTCAAAGACAGCATAAGTGAATTCTCAAAAAAAGTAAATAATCCATGAATTTTTAAATAAAGAAATTAGAATTCCCATATTAAAGTCAATTAAAGAGGGAAAAAAGAATAAAGTATCAGAGGGTTTCCAGTTAAACAAAATGAATCAAACATACAGGTTTAGTTCCATTCCTTCTAAACCCACTAAAATGGAAAAAGTAATAAAGGCAAAAATCCACAAGGATAAAGAAAATAAAAGAAAAGAGGACAGCAGACAATATTTTACAAATTAGAAAACACACAAGAAAATGGCGACTGGCTCTGTAGAATAGAGAAAGTTAATATCTAAAACCTAGGGAGTAGAAGGTAGTGGGAGCTAGGGGTAGGGTTAGGTGCAAATTAAGTAGTAAGCCAATTCCTTCAGTAGAATCTAAAAAAGGGTCAAGAATTCAAGACACAGTGTACATCTAAAGATGAGGATTAACTAAAAATCTCCAAAAGTAGCAATTAAGACAACCACTGCCTCCATAATCGCCCTTGTAGATTTCCTCCATTCTACAAAGCCAGGCAACTTCTTCCTAATGCCAGCAAAAGTCAGAAGGTTTACTCTTAGGAGAAACTGAACCGGACAAGGCAGAACACATGGTTTCCAGACCATACTAAAAAGGGGGATTATAATAAAAGTGTGGACCCTGACTGATGAGCCCTCCAACTCCAAAACACTGACATATGCCCTCTAGTCAAGACTTAAGAGGATTTCTCTTTGACGAACTTAATCAGTTTAAAAGAAAGGGGCCACTATTTGGAATCACTAGGTCTCTGCCCTGTTACCCAAAATTAAGGCCCAGCAGTTCCCAGGTCCTACCCATGCACATAGACTTCCTAATCAGCTTTTTAGAGTCTCACTCTTAAATAAAGATAACTAAAGATTCCCAGGGATTTTAGGATAGCCCTTCTCACGAGTCAGAGAACAAACAATGAATTCATGATATTAAACAATAAACCAAAACATAAAGGCATTAATAATGAAAGAGAAAAAATGTTTTCATTAAAAGCTTAGATCAAAAGGACTTAGTTCCAAAAGGAGGGAGCAAAGAAGGGAAGAGAAAATAATCAAAGAAACATTATTTTTAAAAATCCCCAGAACTAAAGAACATAACTGTAAAAAACAAAGTAAGTACTCAGAGAATGAATGAAGCTACACACCAAGGGACATTGCCAAGAAATTCAGAATGCTAGCAATAAAGAAAAAAGATTAAAGTAAAAAACAGGTCACACAAGAAGCATCAAAAATCAAAGTGGCATGAGATGTCTCAAGAATAATAAACAATGGCTCGGCACCTGTAGCTCAAGTGGCTAAGGCGCTAACCACATACACCAGAGCTGGCGGGTTCGAATCCAGCCCGGGCCTGCCAAACAACAATGACAACTACAACCAGAAAATGGCCAGGCGTTGTGGCAGGTGCCTGTAGTCCCAGCTACTTGGGAGGCTGAGGCAAGAGAATCGCTTGAGCCCAAGAGTTGGAGGTTGCTGTGAGCTGTGACGCCATGGTACTCTACCCAGGGTGACAGCTTGAGACTCTGTTTCAAAAAAAAAGAATAATAAACAGTAGCCTATAATCCTAGCTCTCTGGGAGGCTAAGGTAGGTGGATTGCTTGAGCTCAGGAGTTTGAGACCAGCATGAGCAAAAGCAAAATCCTGTCTCTAAAAATAGGCAGGTTCTGTGGTGGGTACCTATAGTCGCCACAGCAGTATACCAAGGACGACTAAGTGAGGCTCTGTCTCAAAACAACAACAAGAAGAAAAATCAACAATGCCTTCAAAAGTCTTAAGAAAAATTATTTCAATCTCAGAATTCTAAGCTAAACAATCAAGTAAATATAATTTTAGATCTTATATTTCTTTTTCTCTCAAACATCTTTTCTCAGGTAGCTATTGAAGATGTATACAAATAAGAGAGTAAACCAAAGAAGAGGAAGAAACCAATTTCAGGAAACTTCAGGAAGCATCAGGAAGCAGAGACTCCAACATAAGAGAACGATGGAGAAAACGGCCCGAATGATGGCAAAATAAAGCCTCAGGATAATAGCTGACCAGCTAATACTGATTAGAGCAGTACAATGGTCCAGGAAAGATGTCTCTAAGAAGAAAAGTAATCAACAAAATCTCTTACATATTTAAAAGTATTCAAGGATTTTCAGCATACAGAAGTGTTTGGGAATGAATAATTTATGAAAACAAAGCAAATGAAAAATGAAGAAAAACAAAAAAAGCAGCAAAAAGTTAAAGTAGAATGCATGCTTCACTTGTGAATAATGGTATAATCATAAACCCTGAATGGGCAGGCTAATTAAATCAGGCAAATAATGATTCAAATCAGGTGAAGCTCTAAATTAAATCAGATGACTTCTGATTTAATCCCAAAGGGTGATTTTTGTACAACTAAATTGATAGAATGAGAGGTATGCCAGATTTTATGTATTTTGGGGACAGAGAAAGTTGGAGAGTGTACAAAAGCTACATCTACATCATTTTGGGAGTTAATCTATAATATGTACAACTAAAATACCCAATAAATAGCAGTATGAGAACATTAGTTTAAATATGGAGATAAACACAAGAAACACAAAAGATTTAGAAATTCTTGCCTGACTGTGTGTGATTTACAAGTGTGATTTACAAGTGGGGAGGAGGCCAAGTGGAGTGGGTAGGGAGCAAAGGACTACATTTTTCATCATAAGTCTATGAATACTATCCAGCTTTTCAAACTGCAAAAATTAACTATGAAGAAAGAAAGGGTCCGATTGTGGTGGCTTGGGTCTATAATCCTAACACGTTGGGAGGCAGAGGTGGGAGGAGGATGCTTAAGACAGGAATCTGAGAACAGCCCAAACAAGAGCAAGAGTCCATCTCTGCAAAAAACAGAAAAAATAGAAAGTGCTACAGGCAGGTAGCACTTGCCTGTAGTCCCAGCTACTTCAGAAGGCTGAGGCAGAGGATCACTTAAGCCCAGGAATTTGAGGCTGCCATTAGCTATGATGACACCACTGCACTCTAGCCCAGGCAACAGAGTGAGACTTTGTCTCAAAAAAAAAACTTACTGGAGAAAGAATGAAAAGTTTCACCTCTCTTAAAGACACAGTTGACCCTTGAATAGCATGGGTCTGAACTGCTCAGGTCCACTTGTGCACGAATTTTTTCTCAATAAAAATTACACTGAGTGATTCTGTCTGTCTGTCTACCTCTTATCTCTTCCAACCCTGAGACAACAAGACCAATCCCTTTCCCTCCTTCTATGTCTACTCCAGTGTTCTTCAACCTTTTTTTAATCTCACGGCACACTTGAACCTATAGTTAAAATCCCATGGCACACTTAAATTATGCTGATCAAAAAGAAAGAGCAAAGAAAATATATATATATAGTTACTGAGTTTTAAACTTCTTTTGAAAACAATTTAATTAAGGATCTTTAAAAGTTTTTGTGGCACACCTAAGATCCTATCACAGCACACCGGTTGAAAATCCCTGGTTTACTCAAAGTGAGGAAACAATATTAATATATACTAAAAGACTATAACATACCTGATTCAAGGTATTTTTTTAATGATTCTTCAAGTGAAGGAACAGGTAGTGATGGAAGAGTATCCTGGTACTGAAATGTTCGCTCTTCAGTTGATTTAGCCAATTGATTTTCCATGATAAATCACAATAGGAAAACTAAATAAAAGAGAAAACAGCTCTCACAACCTCAATCTCACATATATTCTTACATATGCTAGATCCAATTCCATAAACCAGAATTTAGAGACCACAGGATATCTAGGACTTGGTCCCAGTTCTTATAGAATTTATAAACCTGTTAGAGTAAAACAACTTAGGAAGAAAAGAGAGAGAATGCAGAAGTCAAAGAGTGATCAGTGGCACCCGTATAGTCAGCTACCGTTTATTGAACACCTACCATTCTAGGTGATGTAGTATGCATTACAGAAAACATTTTACCTCCCTTACCTACATGTTAGGGAACATGCCATTCTGCGTATGAATAACCCCAAACTCAGATTTATTAACTTGCCTAAGCTCAAACCCAGGGATTCAAACCCAGATATATTAAGACTACAATCTCTCTTACAAAGGCACCATACTCCTACAGGGTGAGGGCACCTGCAGGAAATCTTGATAGGTGGGTAAGATTTGTGGATGGAAAAGGATTATGGGCTGAGAGAGAACTCCGAAGAGCAAGGTACTATGGAGGTGTGGAAGTGTTGTGCAACTGCACAGCTACAGAATACATAAATCGTATGACAAGCTGTAAGCTCATCATGCAGATGATGCCAGGTCTCCCTAGAATGATTTCAAGTATTCCCAAGGCAATTCTGAACATTTTCCACACACGTATTGGTTTTCATCAAAGAAACCAAATTAACTCAAGATGTGGATAAGGTGTACAAGTGCTAAATGAAAAACGAGATTTCTCAAAGAAGGCTTTATAAATTAAATGACATATTAAAACAGCTTCTGAGAAATCAAAGAACATTAACATTGAATTAGAAATTCCTGTCCTTTCAAATACTACTTTTTAAAACAGAAAAGCGAAACAAAATATTCTGCTCATAGAAGACTACAAAACAAAAATGTAAAGAAAAAATAGGAGGTGACCAAATTAAAAACTATCAAAAATAAGAGTGTGGCAGAAACCATTTTTAACCAATACCCTTTCCCCCTGCTTTCTTAATAGAATCCTGAGTGTTAGCAGGACATACAGCCACCTGGTTCTATCTTTCCTACTCTTCCTTGGAGCTCAGTGTGGCCTTATGGTATGCATGTCACTTCCAGGCCATGCTCCCCAAAAGGACTACATGTGTTCTCCCTGCACTTTTGTTCCTCTCACTGACTACTATGTAGAGCCAACTAGAATAGCACGTGGACCCATCTGTAGAAACCATGTATTGAGGTTGTCAGAATCTCCAGCTAGTCCTGGACTCGCGTATGAAAAAAGCCTTTTATTCAGGGCATTGTATTTTGGACTTTCTTTTTTAAGGAGAAGAGCTTAGTCTGTCCAACTAATAGAACAGCCCAAAAATAAATAAGAATGATCTCATTGTTCCTCTCATTCTATTTGATGACTTTGGCTGTTCTCAATTGTGACCATCCATAAACATGGCTTTGGACCTAATGCAAATGTAAATCTGGGTCCAAATAAAGATTCTAGCCAACTGCCCCTAAGTAACTAACTTAAAGTGATTTTCTTCACCTTAGAGTGGCTAATCATGTAATTAGATAAAACTCAGAATTGTTTTAAAATACCTGCAAAAGTACATCATAAAAATGAAATAATGCAGCCTGAAACAACTACACTGGAGTAGGCAGAATTGCTATGAAAGGTTCCCCAAAATTCTCCTTCTAATCCCTAGAACCAGTGAATATGCTGAGATCATTACTCCTGTGACTGTGATTGTATTATGTACTACAGAAAAGACCTTAAATAGGGATATCATCCATGTGGATCTCATCTCCTGGTTATGTCCTTAGGTGCAAAGAACTTTCTCTGGTTGGTGGCAAAAGACAAGACAAACTTTTAAAGCATTAGAAAGATTCCTGATGCTCCTGCTGGCTTTGAAGATGCAGGTAGCCTTCAAGAACTGAGAACAGCCCCAGCTGACACATGTTGGGAAAACTGAACTCTACCAATTACCGGAATGAGCCTGGAAATGGATTCTCCCTCAGAGCCTCCAAAAAGAACTCAGACCCACAAAAACCTTAATTTCAGCACTGTGAAATTCTAAGCAGAGTATTCTGCAAAACCTACCTGGACTTCATCTACAGAGGCTGTGAAAGAATAAATTTGTGTAGTTTAAACTGATAAGGCTATAGTAATTTCTGATGGCAGCAATAGAAGCATAATATACACATACATAGAAGAAAAGCTATTTTCTGTATAACTCCCTGCCACTTAACAGATCCTAGAAAACTGGAGCAAGAGTACTAATTGCATACCAACTACTGTGCTTACTCACCAGCAGGTGAATTATCAGATATGAATTATCAGATTCTTTACTGAGTTGTCTTGAATTCCCAACTATAAAGATTAAGTTAAACAACATAAATGCAATAGTATTAAGAAGATGATAAGGGTGGATTTAATTAGAGTGGAACTCACAGAACCAGGAACAGTATGTGAAAGATTAGATTGTCACATGCCAGTAGTACACCAAAATGAATTTAAGAAGCCCGTTGTAACAACTGTTTTGAAATCACAGGGAACCGAAATAGGCTATTAACTGTGGGAAGGAAGAAACAAGCTTAAACATTTCAGAGAAAAAAAAAAAATTAAAACCTGGTGAAACAACGCGGAAGACAGAAGATACAGGGGTCCTGAGGCCCCAAGACTTAAACTTTTGTGAATCATTGCAAACACACGCACTAGACAGCAGGATTAAATTATCGGATTAACTAGGCCCAGACAACCACATCTTCCAAGAGACAGGTCCACAGGACACGAGGTACCTTTCCGTGCCCAGGTATCTGTGCAGAAAACTCGTCGCAGAGTGTCAAGGACTTGAAGTTGAAGCAGAAGGAAACGAGCTCAGAGTCTCCTCCCACTAGTCCAAGACAACTCTGCCCACTTAAGAAGCCACCAAGTGAGAGAAATCCAACCAAATACCTGGACAGACCAGCCTAGTGGCCCAACCTGAAGGGTCCCTCTCAGAGCCCCGCAGGCGAGACGCTAAGTGACAACCACATCCCAGCCAAATCCGGACACCCGTGAGGTTCTAAGAGATTTAACTCTGTTGTACACAATTTAACTTTTCCCCGCCCCAGAGCTGGAGAGTTAGGGAAGGGAGGGAGTGCTGCTTCAGCGGCCCGCCGCGCCCTCACCTTCAGCGGCCCGACCCCTCCGCGGCAGCCTCCAGTCGCGTCTGGCGGTTCATCTGGGCCGCAATGGAGTGAGAATTGGACGGAAAGCCGCGAGGGTCCCGCCCCGCGATCATCGAGGAACGGGATTGGACGGGAAGCCGTGAGGGTCCCGCCCCGTGCTTGAGGCCGTGGACCTGACCGGCCGGCGCTAAAGTGGGATCCCGCCCCGCCTCTCGCGGACGTCCTCGGCTAGGGGTCGGTTCTGGCTGTGGGCCGGGAAAGGCTTACTCAGTACCCGCAGAGAGCGGTCCGAACTCTACGGAGCCGCAGCTTCCTGCTTGATGCTGTGGGAGCTCGGCACCCAGACCTGGGCCATGGAGAAGGCTTCGGGGGGTGGGGGTGGGGCCGCGCTCCGCCCACGAAGGTACCCAGCCCTCTGGATGGATGCAGAAACGGATGTCTCGGACCCATTTCCACCGAACTTCTGCTTGACTAGGCGCCGTTTCCCTTCCTCTTCTCTCGATCTGGCTTATCACTCGCTCCTTGCCCTTCCTGAGGTTACTTTTTTTGCAGCCTCCAGGCAAGAACTTACACGAGTGCTTTATAAAGGAAACTTATTGTACACCCTTGTCCTGGCAAGAGAACAGTGACCGTACAGATCCCTGCTTGCCTTTTTCCCTTTATCCTCTAAGTCTAAAGATTGCCCAACTCGGATATGCTGCAGCACGCGCAGCACGCCACGCCATTCTGGGTCTCCTTGCCCTTCTGCAGGTCTTCACGCTGCTCAAACTGCATGAAGCCTCCAGGGATGCTCACAGTACACGCTTAGGGCTAATCTGGTGCCCTTTACTATGGTGCCAAGAAATGTAATTTTTAACCAGAGTGGAGCTAGGCAAGTTTTAGACTAGAGGAAGATAATAATGTGGTTAACTTAGTTTCACAGGTTAATTCACTTTAAATTACCTTCAGAAATAAAACATGGTTTCATTTTTAATTTTAAAGAAGCTATTTCCTTTGTGGAAGGAAACACCAAAAATGTGTACTAGCTCTGAACTAGATGTCAAATATAAACAACTAGGTTTCGAATTATCATGTCATTACAAGCCCTAATCCCTTACCTGCCATTCCTTCGATAGTAACGTCTAACCTGAACGGAATTGAGGTTATTTATAGCTGGATGTTCTCTTGGTGTGAATAGTCATAAATTTTCTACAGTGTTTAATTATAAATGCAGCTTGCTGGAAGTGTTTCATAGTATATGGCGACACACCTTTGTAAGAAAAGTTATGAAATCTTATATATATCTTTGCCAAAAAGTTTTAGGTAAAGAATTGTGAACTTCTACTTTCTGAAAGTGTGATAAAGAATTTTTTCTCTCTTAGTGTGTAAGTAAGGTGTTCTGGATAATGTTAAAATTTGCTTACAACATAGAGTTCTTAAACTGATTAATAAAAAGCTACCAAAAAACCTTAATTGTACATTTTTCTCTTTTGTAATTTTTACATCTCTTAAAAAGCTTGTTCATGTCTTGGCGCCTGTAGCTCAGCGGCTAGGGCGCCAGCCACATACCCCAGAGGTGGTGGGTTGGAATCCAGCCCCGGCCTGCCAAACAACAATGAGAACTAGAACCAAAAAATAGCCAAGCCTTGTGGTGGGCGCCTGTAGTCCCAGCTACTTGGGAGGCCGAGGCAAGAGAATCACTTAAGCCCAAGAGTTTGAGGTTGCTATGAGCAGTGACACCACAGCACTCTACCCAGGGCAACATAGTGAGACTCTGTCTCACAAAAAAAAAAAAAAAAAGTTTATTCAATGCCTGCTGCTGGCATAGAATTTAGGGTCAGTTATCTTCACTCTCTTTCTCCCAGTCTTGTTATATATTTAAGTAGAAGCCACATGTTTCTGTAAAGATTCTTGAGTTCTTGGATAGAGAAAAAGTTGTGAAACTGAAGAAAATGAATGAAACAGAGATTTGAGTGTCTAGAAAAATAATCTTTTAAAATATATTGATAAACAAATGTACCAAAATTGCAAAAAATAGATAATTTAAAATAATTTGGTTTTTTTCCTAATATGTGACATATATGGTAATGGCAGATTCCAAATTATGTTGCATTCAGGTTAAATTTGAACTAGTTTGCATGTCTGTGAGATAGGAGATACTGGCTGGTGAGGATGATGTTTCTGGTACTTGAAATATTTCTGATAACAAGAAGTTGTCCGAAGATTAAAACTTGACTATGAGTCAAAATATTTTTCAGCAGAAAAACTTGCATATAATACAAGTGGTGATAATTTTGTTAAGTTGCCATTAAAAAATCTTTTATTTTTATTCCTATGTAGCTCTTTCACAGTATATCACAAATTAAAAAGGCCTTTACAGACAAGTCTGGATAAAATTCTTATAAAAATTATGAAAACTACTTGTTCATATTTTGATGTCCAGACTCTAGTCTAATAAGTAATCAAGCATAATAAGTAGCCCTAATCTTAAGGATTTTCTCAGTCTCTAAACTAATTTCATCCTGATGTATAAATGAACATACTCATGTGATCTTTTCTTATTTTTAATGGGATGCAGTAGAGGTTTGGTCATTTGGGGATGTAGCCAACAGTAAATTAAAATATGAGAGGTGTAAAGAGAGCAACCTGATATTAAAAGATGGAGACTTCCATTAAAAAGATGGAGACTTGGGCAGCGCCTGTGGCTCAAAGGAGTAGGGCTGGCCTCATATACTGGAGGTGGTGGGTTCAAACCCAGCCCCGGCCAAAAACTGCCAAAAAAAAAAAGATGGAGACTTTACCTCTTTTATGTTTACATGGATGGAGCTAGATTGTTTTCTTCTTAGTAAAGTATCTCAAGAATGGGGAAAAAATACCTAATGTACTCAATACTACTATGAAATCAATACATAATCACTCATACTTTCATATGAAAGATAAAGCACAATTATAGCCCAGAAAGACGGAGAGAAGAGGAGGGCAAGGGGAGGGGTGGGGGGTGGACGGGTGGCAGGAGGGTCATCAGTGGGACTTCACCTACTGTGCATATTGCAAGGGTACATGTCAAATATATTAATAGTATAAATGTCTAAACACAACAATTAAATAAATGAGGTGAATGATATGTTAACCAGTTTGATGTAAACATTCCAAATTGTATATAAAATCAGTACATTGTACCCCAGAAATGCAGTAATGTACACAGTTATGATCTAATAAAAAATATATAAAAAAATTAACTCCACTGCTAACAGTAGATGAGCAGCGAGTGTTTCACATCAGGGATCTCTTTTTAGTACTGATCATTCATTTGGGGTTGCCTTTGATGATATGTAGTGTACCTGAAGATTTATCACCAAAATCCTGTGGGAAGAGTTAAGATACCTAGGATGTTTTTACATCTCAGAAAAATTCCTTATTACTAATGGGGAACTAAAATAAAATCATAAGGCCCCCCACTCCCCAGCGGCTGACTGGGTCCCCTCTTGGCCAAGGAGATCCCTAAAACTGAGGAGATCAGACTTGCCTCATCATGTCCTCCTCC
The DNA here is from genome assembly GCF_000181295.1 of Otolemur garnettii. Lineage (NCBI taxonomy): Eukaryota > Metazoa > Chordata > Mammalia > Primates > Galagidae > Otolemur > Otolemur garnettii. The sequence goes on along the minus strand of NW_003852400.1, from coordinate 15,202,790 downwards.
CTCCTGAGCGATGTCCTTTGTGACTCATTATCAGGCCTAAGGCTATCCAAGACATTTCTGTGGGTCCTCACAGAATAAACACAACAAACCACTTGAGTCCCGGCGTGTGTCCCCGGTTTGTCTCTGATTAACAAACCCTGTCTTAAGCATTCCTTTTCCCTCACTCGGTCTCATAGAGCTTAATTCTTTTTAGCCAATTGTCAGCTAAAGAATCGTTAACCTATAACCTGTAACCTATAAGCCCCTGCTTTGAGCTATCACCCCTTTTCAGGCCAAACCAATGTATGTCTTCCACATATTGATTTATGGCTTTGCCTGTAATTGAGATGTATAAAATCCATCTATAACCCCACCACTTGCTCAAGGCTTCATGAGTATAAGCTGCAGGCTATGGTCCTTGAATTTGGCTCAGAATAAACCTCTTTAAATTATTTTACACAGTACGGCTTCTTTACCATAGACACTAAATAGAACATAACATGTAAAACATTTTAAACCACTTTATTAAGATATAATTTACAAATCATAAAGTTTACCCATTTAAAGTGTTTAAATGAATAGTTTTTACTATATTCACAGGGTTAATGTAGTCACCATAATCTAATTTTACAACATTTTGTCATCTCAAAAAGAAACATTGTACTTGTTAGCAGACATTCTCCACCCAACTCTACCCCCCAACTTCCAAGCCCTACCGAACTGTCTGCCTCTATGAGCATTCCTATTCTGACACTTTTTAATAAATAGGATTATGCAGTATGTATGTGGTCTTGTATGACTACCTTATTTCATTTATAGTATTTTCTAGGTTTATTCATGCTTTAGCATATATCACTACTCTATTCCTTTTTATGGCTGAACAGTATCAAGTTGTAAGGCTATACCTCATCCTTTCATCAATGGATGGACATTTGTGTTGTTTCCACCTTTTGCCTATTTAATCTTGCTACAAATATTTATGTATAAGCTTTGTGTGAATGTATGTTTTCTCTTATCTTGGGCACATTTAAAGAGTGGAATTATTGGGTCATATGTTAACTCTATGTTAAATATTTTCAGAAGGTGTTAAACTGATTTCCAAAGGGACTTTGGAGAGCCCATTTTACTCACCTGGCAGCAATGTATAGGTTTCAATTTCTTCACCCCCTTAATTACAAAAACAACAGTACTTGTTATTGTCTTTTTTTACACCAGCCATCCTGGTGAGTATCAAGTGGTATCTTGTGGGTTTGATTTGCATTTCTATGAAGACTGTGGTTTTCATATGCTTATTAAATTAGGTTATTTTGTTGCTGACTTGTGAAAGTCCTTTATATATTCTGGACACAAATCTCTTTTCAGATATATGATTTGCAAATAGTTTTCTTCCCTTATTTTGTTTGTCTCTTTCTTGATAGTGCCCTTTGAAGCATTAAAGTTTTTAATTTTTATGATGTCCAAGTAATCGGTTTTCTCTTTTACCACTTGTGATTTAGATAGTGTATCTAAGAAATCATTGCCTAATCTAAAATCATATTTACTCCTGTGTTTTCTTCTTAGAGTATTGTAGTTTTTTTTCCTCCCACTTAGGCCTATAATCCACTTTAAGTTACCTTTTGCATATTGTGTGAAGTAAGGATACAAATGTATTCTTTTGTATATGAAAATCCAGTTGTCACAGCACCATTTGATGAAAAGACTTTTCTATGCCTATTGACCTGGTTGGCTCCTTTGTTTACAAAAAATATCAGTGGACCATACATGCTAGTCTTTATTTCTCAGTTCTATTTGATTCATCAATATCTATGATGATTACATCTATTCTCAGCCAATGCCACACTATCTTGATTACTGTGATTTTTTTAGTTTGGAAATCTAGATGTCTGAGCCATCCAACTTTGCTTTTCTTTTTCAAGGTTGTTTGGTTATTCAGGATCCCTTGCATTTCAAAGGAGGCAACATCTGACATCAGAATACAATATTTATTTTTCATTTAATGTATAAATATTGATTTTTCATGTACATTATGCAACAAAACAATCTAGTCTGGTTAGTGAACTGGAAGTATTCATGCTCTTGGCTTTTTCCAGTGTCACCTAGCTACATCTTCATTTACACCATTATTATGAGGAATAATGTATTCATAGATATAAGTTTCAATATGAGGCTCAGCGTCTGCAGCACAGTGCTTATGGCGTCGGCCACATACACCGAGGTTGGGGGGTTCGAACCCAGCCTGGGCTGGCTAAAACAACGACAACTGCAACAACAACCAAAAAACAGCTGTGTGTTGTGGCGGGCACCTGTAGTCCTAGCTACTTGGGAGGCGGAAGCAAGAGAATCGCTTAAGCCCAAGAGTTGGAGTTTGCTGTGAGCTGTGACACCATAGCACTCTACTGAGGTGACAGCTTGAGACTCTGTTTCAAAAAAAAAAAAAAGTGTAGCAGAGTGAGGGTTAAGATGTGAAAAGAGAAAAAAACCACAGGAGAGTCTCAATCAGTTTTTTTTAATTTTCAAGAAGAAATTCGGCTCGGCGCCTGTGGCTCAAGCGGCTAAGGCACCAGCCACATACACCTAAGGTGGCAGGTTCGAATCCCCAGCCCGGGCCTGCCAAACAACAATGATGGCTGCAACCAAAAACTGGCCGGGCGTTGTGGTGGGTGCCTGTGGTCCCAGCTACTTGGGAGGATGAGGCAAGAGACTCACTTGAGCCCAGGAGTTGGAGGATGCTGTGAGCTGTGATGCCACAGCACTCTACCCCGGGAGGATAGCTTGAGGCTCTGTCTCAAAAAAAAAAAAAAAGAAGAAGAAATTCGTTGCTGAAAAGGAAAAGAGCATGCTTCCCAGAAGGCCCTCCTAGCATCCTGTGGCATTATTGTTACAGTTCCTTCATTGCAGAAGGCAAGATAACCACACAAAATTCCCTGTTCATGAGAATTGGCATCTTTCTAGAACAGTGGTTCTCAACCTGTGGGTTGCCACCCCTTTGTACCAATGAAAATACATCCTACATATCAGATATTTACATTACAATTCATAACAGTAGCAAAATTACAGTTATGAAGTAGCAACGAAAATAATTTTATGGTTGGGGGTGACCACAACATGAGGAACTATATTAAAGGGTCACGGCATTAGGAGGCATTAGGAAGGTTGAGAACCACTGTTCTAGAAGTATTATGAAAGTTCAGTTAAGTTACACCTGTGAGCTTTGAGCTCTGGCTCAGCCAAATTGTAAGACAGCTGATCTCTATTCCTTGATTACTTCATATTCAAAAGACAGGCAAATTAGATATTAAATATGGATTTACATAGGCTGGGTGTGGTGATTCACGCCTGTAATCCTAGCACTCTGGGAGGCCAAGGCAGGTGGATTGCTTGAGCACACAAGTTCAAGACCAGCCTGAGCAAAAGTGAGACCCACGTCTCTACTAAAACTAGAAAAAACTGAGAGAAGAGGATCAATTGATCCCGAGTTGAAGGTTGCTGTGAGCTATGACGCCACAGCACTATACCCAAGACGACAGCTTGAGACTCTGTCTTAAAAAATATATATATATGAATTTACACAAAGACAAACTATAAGGATTTTCAAAGAAGTGACTACTCCCATGTATTTATTAATGGATGATTCTCTTAAGTATCAAACTTTCCAATATGGTACATGTGATTCTCTATCATCACTACTTTTCAGGAACATGAAAATCACTGAAACATGCCTTTTCTCATATAGTGGAGAGTAAGTTTTATGAATGACTTGATGTATTCAATGCTTACACACAAAACACTTTATATTTTGAATCATTTCATTTAATCATGGGCTTAAAAAAATAAAGGCTCTTCCTTAGTAATGGCTTTTCTTCTAAGAAAAACAATTACTTGAACAACAATTGATAATTTTATGAAGTTTTTATAGCAAAACTTTAAGAGACTTTCTCTTAAGTCAATAAAAATAAAATATTCTTGCCCTAAGATTGTTAAAGATGCTTAAAGATACTGTATCGTATTAGTGTTACACAATAGTGCAGCAGCTCCTATTCCACATTGTTTTCTTGCTTTATTGAAGCAATATATTTCACAGAAAGTATTGAGAATGTCCCATGTGTTCCCTGGGCCCCCTCTGGATTCTGAAATTTATCTTGTTACAAAAAAGCATTCAGGTTTTTACAGATGAGACCATAATGTTCTTGAGTTAACAATGAACCACTGTTAACAGATTTCAGAACAATCTTGGAGACACTCAAGGTTCCTTAGCAGGACCACTATAATTCAGATAATATGGGGGTGATGGAGGGGACTGAAATTCAGAGAACTTAAGGGGAGGTCTGGAAACCTAGTTCTACCACTAACATGTACTCTTAAGCTAAGCATCCAAACGCTATAGTTCTTGGAGATTCCCCAGGAGCTTTGCACGGTATCCCACAGCAGGCTTAATTGTGTCAGTGTCTCCTGCCAGGCAGAAATCCCGTGGAAAGTGGAACAGTCATGGCAAGTGTGTTGATTTCCAGTGCATCACAGGAAACTTGTAGGATTGCTTTGAAAGGAAAGTGGGTTCCACCATCTCTTGGGTCTGCTGTTCCCGCTTCCCTGCACACAAACTCCAGCCTGAAACCTTTCTTACTGTGCTCCCTCCTCCTCTTCTCTTCTCTGCACCAGCAACCCAGGCCGACTACACACCTATTTCCTCACAGATCTTTTCCACTTTCTTTTTTTTTTTTAATTTTATGTTTATTTATTTATTTTGAGACAGAGTCTCCTTTGTTGACCTCAGTAGAGTTGCCGTGGCATCACAGCTCACAGCAACCTCAAACTCTTGGGCTTAAGCGATTCTCTTGCCTCAGCTTCCCAAGTAGCTGGGATAACAGGCGCCCGCCACAACGCCCAGCTATTTTTTGTTGTTGTTGCAGTTGTCATTGTTGTTTTAGCTGTCCAGGGCCAGGTTTGAACTCACCACCCTCAGTGTATGTGGCTGGTGCCCTGCCCGACCCACTGAGCCACAGGCACTGCCATTTTTCCACTTTCTGTCCTTTTTGCAATCATGGTGACCCATTCTCAGCTGCGATTTCAAATACTATGACTGGGCACCTGGATAGGCTTGTTAACACTGCCGCCTGATGGGGTAATTTTCTTGTTAGCTTTTCAAGTACTTTGGACTTCTGTGTGCACAAAGTTGCTCCCTTTTCTTTTTGTTTCATAGGCACTATGATGTGATTAGCTAATGGGGTAAAAGGCTATGCAAATACATATGTATTGGGTACTGCTCCTTGCTCCACATCACGTTAAGTACAGATACAAATCAGTAGGAAAGTCTGAAGTTTTCAGTTTTCTATTTCCATGGATATGACAGCTCAGAGAAAGTTAGCATTCCTAAGGTATTCTTTTTTTTTTTTTTTGGATACATTAAAATTTGGTTTAATATTTCTTTGTGGCAAAAAAAAAAATCACATTTGTAGTCAACAAACAACACACATCTTTGGGCTATTGTTGTTTGTTTTTAACTACCATCCG
>NW_003852400.1:15176744-15196726 GCF_000181295.1 Otolemur garnettii | reverse complement strand
CCCATTCCCTTGATGTCTACAATATCACCTTTCTTGTAGATTCGCATATATGTGGCCAAAGGAACAACTCCATGTTTTCTAAAAGGCCTAGAGAACATGTATCGGGTGCCTCTCCTTTTTCCCTTTGTGTTCGTCATTTTGGTGAATTACTGAAAGATGGCGTCTCCGGCCGAAAGCAGGTATTCTTTATTGTATTTTATGGTGAAGCATGGATATTACAAAACATAATCAAACTGCCCAAAGGTGTAACTTCTACACAAAGTACATGTGAAATTATACTTCTATAAATACAAGTGGTATATGCATGTATTTTTTCATTGTTTATACAATGCTTTTCAACTTAATGCCATCCCTTGCATTTATGTTTGCTTTTGACTAAAACTTCAGCATAGGGCACGTATCATTTTATAACATTAGACACATCTTGTGTGTCTCTAAGACAGTGCCACCACAAAGGAGGTGTGGTTTGAATTTTTATGTGTAACCAAAAAAATACTGGGTAAGAGCTGTTATCCAGTATTCTGGGTTGTAAGAGTATGAAATATTTTTGTTTCTCTATACTCTTCTGTATTTTCCAATGGTCTAACATAATTTTATGCATATATACATATACATATGAGTGTGTGTATAGATAGACATACACAGGGATGTTCGTGTAGTTTATATCCATATATATTTTATGGGGCCTTAGGGTATATAGTACTGTGTCCTGTCTTCAGAAAGAATATGTGCCATTATTTCTATAAGGGGCCAATTACCAGAAGCTCAGAAATACAAAGTGACTTATCTATAATTATATAGCCAGGAGTTAATGAAGGAGGGCCAGGTCTGGGATTTCTCTACTCACTAGTCTTGTACTTTTCCTGTTAAAATGAAAATAACAGGTGGAATTCTGAAACCATACTTTCCTTCAGCAGTATACATATGAGGTCTGACAATTAAGTTTGCAAACTTGCCACCATGTGCTTACATTGGCAGCACTGTACAGTTTGCTGAGGTTTCATAACCTTGGTGTGTAAGCCTCTCACAGCTGTGTTCATATCATTGTTTGGCGGTGTCTTACCAAGTGGCATTCCTTATTGTTCTTGTGTGTTACTGTGTGCCATCCCCCAAACGTCGGAGCTTGAATTAGAGCAAGGAACACATGTTAAATTTCTTGTTAAATTTGGCAAGAGTGAAAGTGAAACTTGGACGTGTTTGTTCAAGTTTATGAGGATAATGCCATGAAGAAAATGGCAATGTTCAAATGGATTAAATGTTTTCCTGAGGGGAGAGAAAGCATCACTGAGGAAGAGAGGTGGGGGGGGGAGGGGCGGTAACAAGCAGAATTGATGAAAACATTGCAAAAATTCATCAAATTGTGCATTAAAATTGTAAATAGTTGGTTGACCATGAGAAACACAGCAGACCAAGTAAAGATCAATAGAGAAACAAGAAAATGTTAATGAAAATCTTGGCATGAGAAAACTATGTGCAAAAATGGTCCTGAAGGAGCTCATCGATGAGTAAAAGCAAAGGAGAATATAAGTTTGCCAAGACCTTTTGGAGAGGCAAGACGATATTTTGGGCCATGTTATCACTGGTGATGAAACAGGTGAACCTGTACAACCCAGAAACAAAGCACATCAAAGTGCACAGTGGAAGCCAGCCGATTCTCCACCACCAAAAAAGTTCTGTCAGTCGAAATCAAGAGTCAAAACAATGTTGCTAACCCTTTGATATTAGAGAGATTGTTCATTATGAATTTTTATCAACTGGACAAAGAGTTAACCGAGTTTGCTATGTAGAAGTACTGATAAGGCCTGTGAAAAAGTTAGACAAAAATGATCTGAACTTTTCCCCAACAACTCACGGCTCTTATATCACCACAGTGCACCAGCTCCCAGCTCACTCAGCACTGTGTGTGAGGGAGTCTTCGGCTAGTAAACAAATGCCCTCCCTACTCACCTGATTGGGCCTCCAGTGATTTTTTTTCTTTACTTGAGATAAAGGAAATATTGAAAAGAAGACATTTTGATGACATTCAGGACATCAAGGTTAATACTATGACAGCTCTGGTGTCCATTCCAGAGAGTTCCAAAATTGCTCTGAAGGGTGGACTGGGTGCTGGCATTGGTGCACAGCTTCCCAAGGGGAGTAACTTAAAAGGTGACTGTAGTGATATCCACCAATGAGGTATGCAGCACTTTTTCTAGGATGAGTTTACAAATTTAATTGTCAGACCTCGTATGTATTACTTATTTTATGTTAAGTCTCTGGTATTCCAGAACTCAAAAGTGTACAATCCAGGTTTTTGTGTTTGTGTATATCTACTGTCCTTACCCGTTTTTAAAGTTTTTGTCTTTTGGGGGTATATCTAAGAATGTCTTATATGGTAAATAACATATATTAGGCTCTTACTAATACCTTAAAGAAAATACAACAAAACATTAACAATGTTTGCTTCTTAGTGATGGGATGATGTATTTCTTCTCATTTATACTTATTAAAAATATTTTCTATAATGACTACTTCATACTTTACCAGTCATCAAAACTGATTTCTTTATAAAAAAAGACACTGATCTTCCTGATTTTGTGGTTTATTCCTTAAATAAGGAAGAAGTTTTATTCAATATGGCCAAATATATCTTCTTGATAAATATCAAACATTATAATATATTGCTTTTGTAAAAAATTCATTACAGACTGCTTTAATAATCTGTTGGAGGTTATGAAACCTTTCAGAAAAACATAAATTTACATATAGTCACAAAGTGTTGTAAAAATATTGCTAGAGGTTCACAGATGCCCTGATGCTCCTTCATTTAAACTCCCAGCATCACTTAGCAACTGGGCTGCAACTGGCATCAGAATACCTAGGATGCTTGTATTAAATGCAGATTTGCAACCTTGCCCCAGACTTTCTGAATCAAAGGGAGGCATGGGGCCAAGAAATCTGCCTCTTTACCAAAACAGTCCTTCCTCACCCTCCAAGCTAGTGGAATACAAAGCAAGCAAGAAAATCTCAGGACCTAATTGCCTACAGAGCTCACATTAAGAATCCTAAATAAGAATAGCAATAACTAAAATAGAGAATGCCCTTGCTATATCCTTCAATATCCTTGCAATTAAAAGATTTAGGCTCAGTGCCCGTAGCTCAGTGAGTAGGGTGCCGGCCACATACACCGAGGCTGGCAGGTTAGAGACTGGCCCAGGCCTGTTAAACAACAATAACAACTTCAACCAAAAAATAGCCAGGCACTGTGGCGGGCACCTATAGTCCCAGCTATTTGGGAGACTGAGGCAAGAAAATCACTTAAGCCCAAGATTTTGAGGTTGCTATGAGCTGTGGCACCACGGCACTCTACCCAGAGTGACAGCTTGAGACTCTATCTCCAAAAAAAAAAAAAAGAAAGAAAGAAAGAAAAGAAAAGAAATCTGAGCAGGCATTTATCAGGTAGAGAAAGGGAGAAGGGAGTGTCCAGCTGAGGAAGGGGCAGAGTGGACGGGGAAGCATCAGCACAGTGGAAGTGTAGATTAACAGGCAGTTTGGCGGGAAATGGAAAGCATTAAATAAAGGGAACTTGAAGGGCTTGTACTTGCTCATCATGAGCAAAGCTGCAGAAGGGGAATGTAGAGGACATGAGGCCAAAAATAGTGATGCCAGACTCAGGCTCGTGTAGCCTGGGGAAATAGTTGATTATTTGTTTGTTTGTTTTGAGACAGTGTCTCACTTTGTCATCCTGGGTAAAGTGCTGTGGTATCATAGCTCACAGCAACCTCAAACTCTTGGGCTCAAAATGATCCTCTTGCCTCTGCCTCCCAAGAATCTGGAACTATAAGCACCTGCCACAGTGCCCAGCTATTTTTTAGAGACAGGGTCTTGCTCTTGCTCAGGCTGGTCTCAAACTCCTGAGCTCAGTCAATCCACACACCTCTGCCTCCCAGAGTGCTAGGATTACTGGCATGAGCCACCGTGCCCGGAAATATCTGACGATTAAAGATGTCTTTGTGACATACAGCTATGGTAAGTTTCTCGCTGTGAGGGTGTAATAGGATCCTGTGAATAAGTATGCAAATAATGTTTACCTGGGGAAAAGATAGGAGCTCACGAGACCCTCAAAAGCAATGCCAGAATTATAAAATGTTATTAATTAGACGAGACCTCATTATTAATAATTATCTCTTCTGGCTTTCTAATCTTTATTGTCATCTGTGGTACTGCTTTTATAAAGTAAGGTAACAAGTTAATATGATGCATATTTCCTTGTTTTATAATTGAGATGACAGGGATATGATTTGCCTCTAGATCACACATTGGCAGGGCTGAGTTTGGAAGGGGTTCTGTTTCTAGGCAATTTCTTAAATTTCACAATCCCGACTGAGATAGGCAATAATTTAGTAGCTGTGCTTTGTGCTGTGTATCTATAAGCAGCATTTGTCCAGGTAGTACACTCCACATAGGATAAACAGTGTGATTGTGTGTGGGGACAGCTATAAGAACAGCCTGAAGCCTGCCACCTGACACCATGGCCAAGGTGACCTCCATGGTAGCCCTCTGGAAACACTAAAACTGGAGTAGCTTGTAGATGTAAAACAGTTAGAATTCTACGGGAGCAGAAATGTTTTCAGGAAATCTGAAAGCAATGGATTGGATTATATTTGTGATAAATGAAACCAAGACTTCAGAAATGATATTCAGCCATTAGGAATGTTAGTAAGCCCAGATAAATGTCCACAAATTCATAAACTGCTGAAAGTTTGTGTGAAAGAGGTAGGAGAGGAATGAGTTCAGGCAGGAACATTTAACATAATCCAAACCAGCTGGGAGGATCTTAACCTTAGCTGCTTAAAGCTTAAAGAGTATTATGCTTGAAGTTGTCATTCTGATCCGTGTGAGGTTGTGTTTTGGGGAGAGAGGAATAATTCAGACTACCAGAGTGCAGAGTTTTAAGGAAACTGTTTTCTGTTCTTATTGTTTTATAACAACCTGACTAGAAGATTTTTCAGGCAAGAGTTCATGAAAAGAAGCTTGTCTTTGTCAGGCAGGCTTACTATATTCCTCTTAGAGCATTCAGTATATTCTAGTTTTATATGCAATTAACTTATATTTTAAAAACAATAAGATTGCCTAAGGTTGGCACTGATTTGGGATATGAATATGTTACCTAACACGGCCAAAGGTACTTTGCTGATAAAATTACACTGAGGATCTTGAGACGGTGAGATTTTCCAGAATTATCCTGTGGATCTAATGTAATCAGAAGTGTCCTCCTAAGAGGGAAGTGAGTGGGACAGAGATGGAGACTTGAAATGGAAACAGAGGTCAGAGGGATGGTGATTGCTGGCTTTGATAATGGAAGACAGCCACAGACTGAATAATGCCAGTGACCTCTAGAAGCTGGAAAGGTCAGAAACATGATCTCTGAGAGCCTCCAGGAGGGATCAGCTCTGCTGACACTTCGACTTTAGCCCCAGAACATCCATTTTGAGCTTCTGACCTCTAAAGACAAAAATCGGTGTTGTGTTAAGTCTATGGTAATTAAAAGCAACAGCTAAGGGAAAGTAATACAAAATAGATAACCAATATAGTTGTCCAAGGCCACATCACTAGGGCAGGTATCAAACCTAGATCTCTCTGACTCCCGAATTCATGCTTGTAGCAGCATGACTTATGTATAAATAAGGGAAGAATGATTTACCTTGAGATGTTATTATTGGAGATTTATTCTAAAAGTCTGAATTATTTGAGAACATGTCACAGTAGAATATTTTTAATTAGTTTTGGAATCAAATCAGCTTTCCATAAGTCATAATTCACCAATAATAGCTTGTAAGAAAACTAGATAGAACAGCCAGAAACAAATCATTTTTATTTTTGGAAACAAATCTTGAGTGAGAAAGAGAACATTATTTTTCCAAATGCTCTTCTCTTTTCTCCTTTTGCACTTACTACTAGTACTATCACCGTGACCTACTTATTTTCAATTCTTGAGTGCTTATATTTTTAGTAATGTGTGATTTGCTTTACATGCATAAAGTTCATAAACCTTTACAGACATGAACATTTTAATGAAGACCTCCAGTATACTGCAGTGCCATTCAGGCTTTCTGGCTTTTGTAACCATAAAGAGGAATGGGGAAAATAAAGTGTCACGACCCAACGGGCCGCCATAGCCCTGGTCTCGTTCACTGCCGGAAGGAACCAGGCATGATGCAGTTTAGTAGTGCACACTTGAGGGAGGCGGGCTAGCCCTTCTTTGCAGGGTAGCCCTGAGCAACCTCCGCACCAGCCTTTTATTGTGACCATACAACACAGGTGAGGAGAGTAATTAACAAATGACTACCTGCTGAAGGCTCAGACTCTTGTTCCACCAGGAACACCTGCAGATGAATGGCCCGCGGGTCCACCCATCAGCTGCAGATCATCTCGCTCAGAGGTCGTCTGATTCTTGGTGTCCCCTACGATAAAGAGGAAAAAAGATGAAAGAATGATAGCTTCTGATAGGTTTGATCCATGGAAAGCTGTCTTCCATGTAGCTGGATGTCCAGATTCAAGTCTGGACTGAGTGACAGATGTAGCCAAATATCCTAGGGAATGGTCCTGGGGAATTTATATGGCTTAGTATAAAGTAGCCCAAACAGGATAAGCCTAAAGGTTATTTGAAAAACAAGTACAGGGCAGGTGTGGTGGTTCATGCCGTAATCCCAGCCCTTTGGGAGGTCAGAATTTGAGACCAGCCTGGGCAACATAGTGAGACTTTGTCCATACAAAAATATATTTTTTTAATTAGCTAGGTGTGGAGGGCACCGCTACTTAGGAGGCTGAGGCAGAAGGATCAATTGAGCCTCAGAGTTTGAGGTTGCTACTAGGTATGATGATGCCACAGCACTCCAACCTAAATGACAGCCTGACAGAGTGAGACCCTGTTGAAGAAGAAGAAGGTGGAGGAGGGCATGGGAAGGAGGAAGAGGAAGGGGAGGAGGAGAAGAATTTTAAAAACATTCCTGGGAGACTGAGGTGGTTGAATTCCCTGAGCTCAGGAGTTTGAGCCTGAGCAAGAGTGAGACCCCATCTCTAAAAATAGCTGGGCGTTGTGGCAGATACCTGTAGTCCCAGGTACTTGGGAGGCTGAGGCAAGAGGATCACTTAAGCCCAAGAGTTTGAAGTTGCTGTGAGCTATGATGCTGTAGAACTCTACTGAAGGCAACAAACTGAGACTGTCTCAACAAAATAAATAAATAAATAAAATTCCTCAGCCACTCAAGAAATAAGAACCCAGATCCTGTCCTACTATAAAGGAAAAGGAAAGGGATGAAATAGGTTGGTTCTATTTAAATAAGGCCTATAGGAGACATGAAATGGAAACAGGCTGGAGTGATGGTGATTGTTGGCTTTGAAGATGAAGGAGGGGCTCAGCGCCTGTGGCTCAAGTGGCTAAGGCGCCAGCCACATACACCTAAGGTGGCGGGTTCAAATCCAGCCTGGGCCCGCCAAACAACAATGAGGCTGCAATCAAAAAATAGCCGGGCGTTGTGGCAGGTGCCTGTGGTCCCAGCTACTTGGGAGGCTGAGGCAGAAGACTTGCTTGAGCCCAGGAGTTGGAGATTGCTGTGAGCTGTGATGCCACAGCACTCTGCCCAGGGGGACAGCTTGAGGCTCTGTTTCAGAAAAAAAAAAAAAAGAAGAAGATGAAGGAGGACTACCAGCCAAGGAAGCACTTACCCTGACATGTCGTGGCTATCCGTACTCAGGAGAGAACATAGGGATAGAACCCTAGCCCCTGCCCCCTGACCATGGCCAAATTAGCAGCAGGAAAGCTAACGCACATAGTTTCCTAGTTGCCAGAATTCAGCCCATACCCATACAAGGAAAGGGCTAAACCATTTGTCTTAAGAGGAATATTTTCCAGGACCACTGAACAAGATACTGATATAAGCTGACAAGACACCTTGCTGCAGAGAAACTAAACATAATCCTGATTTGACTGGCTCAAGCCAAAATAGGCCCCCATTCTGACCTCAATCTGACTTATCCTTATTATTATCTCTCTAATGCTAAAAGTCATGACCAGGGATGGAGATGTGACAGGGCAACGAGACATACGATGCACTAGGAAGCATGTAAGAGCACTATGCAGCTCCAAGAAAATCTCTGCCTCTACGTGCTGACACACCACTCTTTCCCACCTGAGCCCCTTTATAAGCCTCCTAAACTGCTCTTGAGAGCCAGCCTGAGGAATTTTTCCTGTGTGCTATCTCCCTGTGCTCAAGCATAAACCCCAGTACAGCCTTGCCAGTGACTCCCATTGAGTCTCTTTTTAATTTCTGTTATGTGGAGAGCCCGCCAGCCTGTGCCAGTGACAACACTCCAAGTTTAGGTCATGCTTGGTCATGATCATCCTAAACGCTAATATGTAGCTCCCTTTTCACCTTGGTTCTAATTTCTCTAGTTTCATTCTATTAATATTACTCATGTCCTACACTGCAAACTGTTTAAATACTTTTTTTAAAAGAGATACTATAGAAATTAAGTTAAAATGCACAAGTAGCTAGACTATCAACTACACAACAGTTGAAACCTGAAAGGGAAAGACATTTCTAAATGTAAACATTGCCTTTCTGCTCACTTTGCAAATCGTCTGCCTCATATTCATTCCCTCTTTCTCAATCTCGTTTCGTTTCTTGCCAATAGTGAGAACTGATTAACTCTTCATCTTTCATCAATTCTTTTTTTTTTTTTTAAGATAGAGCCTCAAGCTGTCATCCTGGATAGAGTGCTGTGGCATCACAGCTCACAGCAATCTCCAACTCCTGGGCTTACGATTCTCTTGCCTCAGCCTCCCAAGCAGCTGGGACTACAGGTACCTGCCACAACGCCTGGCTATTTCACGGTTGCAGTTGTCATTGTTGTTTGGCAGGCCCGGGCTGGATTCAAACTCACCAGCTCCGGTGTATGTGGCTGACGCCTTAGCTACTTGAGCTACAGGCGCCAAGCCTCTTTCATTGATTCTTGAGGAGTCTGTGATGATTTACTCAGGACTGCCTTATGGAACACAGGCTAGTTTTCTGATGAGGGCCTGCCTTAAGTCCTTTGCACTTTGTGGTTGGGAAAATGAAAAAAACAAAACCCCTCTGATCCAGTTTGTTCATTGAATTCACACCCTTGTCTTCATCATGGACCATCTTTAGCCCCATCTCTCTGATCTTCTTGTTTTTTTACTTCATACCTTTTATCAGGTTTTTTGTGGATGATATCCTCACTTCTAAGGCTTTCAGGTGTGCTGAGCACGCAAAAGACATCATCCACTAACCAAGTGAATAGAAATCTAGAAAGTACCCTAGTGGTGGAGGGTAGAAACACATTTCTGACAGCTTTAGGGGGGAAAGGAGGAAGAAGTGGAAGGGAAGGGGCAGATGAAAAGAAAGAGGGCCAGTTATCAATTCATTATGCTTGTATTTAGGCTATGATGTAACCCAAATAAATGCAAAACATTATCCGTTTTATATATCATTGGATCTATATAAAAATCTGTTTATATAATTTTGCTAATATATTTTTTGGGATTTTTCTACTTATGTTCATGAGTACATTAACTTAAATATTTTATTGTGAGTAATGTCCCTATGGGTTTTTCGTTTCAAAGTCATGCTAGCCTCATAAAACGAGAGAGGCAATGTTAACTCTTTGTCTATTTTCTGTAAAATAGGTATAATTTATTCCCTTAGTGTTTGCTAGAATTCACCAGAGAAACCCTCTATACCTAGAGTTTTAATTCTATGTATTATTTCTTTAGAGGGTAAGTTACAGATTTATACAAATTTTAAATTGATTAAACTATCAGTATGGTATCATGTTTTTAAAAACCCTTTAGTTTGAAATAATCACAGATTCATATGAAGTTGCAAAAGTAGTACAGAAAAGTCTCATGTACTCTTCACCTAGTTTCTTTCAATGGTTACATTTTAAAGATTGCTAAGGTTCATATTAACACCAGTGAATTAATGTTGAAACAATGTGTATATATAGTTCTGCGTCACTCCATAACATTTGTACATTTGTTTAACCACAACGGAAATCAAAGTTAAGAACCCTTGTGCTGCCCTTTAATAGTCACATCCATCTGCCCTCTTCCCCACCATTCCTAACCCTTGGGAACCTCTAACTGGTTTTTCATCTCCCTAACTTTGTCATTTCAAAAAACCTGTATTACATAAATGACCTTTTGAGATTGGTTTACTTCACTCAGTAGGATGTTTTGGATATCCATCCAAGGACGTGTATATCAAAAGCTCATTCCTTTTTATTGCAGAATCCTATTTCATGGTTCAGATATACCATAGTATGTTTAATCATTCACTGATTGAGACAAATTTTGGCTGTTGATGTGTAGGAATACTACAAATAAAGCTGATATAAACATTCATGTACAGGGTTTTATGTGAACGTAACACACAAAGTTTTCATTTCTCTGGAATAAATGCCCGAGAGTATGATTGCTGGGTTGTAAGTATAGGTTTAATTTTCCAAGAAATTGCCAAACTACTTTTCTTTTTTTCTTTTTCATGTCTCTTTATTACTTTGAAATTAAAAAAATTTTTTTTTTTTTTTGAGAGAGCCTCAAGCTGTCCCCCTGGGCAGAGTGCCGTGGCATTACAGCTCACAGCAACCTCCAACTCCTGGGCTCAAGCGAGTCTCCTGCCTCCGCCTCCCAAGTAGCTGGGACCACAGGCGCCCGCCACAACGCCCGGCTATTTTTTGGTTGCAGCCGTCATTGTTGTTTGGCGGGTCCGCTGGGGATTCGAACCCGCCACCTTAGGTGTACGTGGCTGGCGCCTTAGCCAGTTGAGCCACAGGCGCCGAGCCGAAATTAAAAATTTTAATTAAACTTCAAAACACACAAGTGCATGTTTGTCATAAAGATTTCACATGGGAGTATGTTGTAAAATAGAAAAGCCAAATTCCTTCTAATTATCCCCTCTAGCCCGCTTCTTTTCACAGAAGTAACAGTACAATAGCTTGGAAAAAGCATAAAACTTTCCAGACCTCTGTTATTTTAAAATACAGAGAGTATTACAGCATGCTATACATTGTTAAACATTTTGCTTTTTTATTTAATATGTCTCAGATCCTTCTATATTACTGTATTGCAGCATTACCTTATTCTTACTAACAGTTGCATAATAGTCTGTAGCACGGATGTGCTATAGGTTTTTAAAACAGTCCCCTATTGATGGCTGGGTAAGAGTGCTGCTGTACATATCAAACTACTTTTCAAAGTGGTTTTATCATGTCATATTCCCACAAGCAATGTAGGAGAAATCTGTTTCCTTCACATCTTTACCCATATTTGGGTATTACTCATTTTTTAAAAATTGGTTATTATAATAGATACGTAGTGACAGCTTATGATGCTCTTTATTTGCATTTCCCTTAGGACTGGAGACACAGAACATCTTTTCATGTGTTTATTCGTCATATATCTATCTTCTTCAGGAAAATGTCTCTTCATGGACTTTGTTCATTTTCTAATGAGATTGTTTAGTGTTTTACTATTGAATTTTGATATTTCTTCATACGTTCTATATACAACTGGTTGTCAGATATGTGATTTGCAAATATTTCACCCAGTCTGTACTTGTCTTTTTATCTTTTAAAAATTTATTTATTTTTTCATTATGTTGCCCAAGCTAGACTCAAACTCCTATGCTCAAGCAGTCCTCCCACTTCAGTATCCCAAGTAGCTGGAACTGTGGATATATGCCATGGTGACCAGGTTTTTATACTTTTAATAGAGTCTTTTGAAGAACCAAATTTTTAAATTTTGATCAAGTCCAATTTATTATATGTTATATTTATTAGATTTTATTTTTTGCCCAGTCTAAGAACTATTCATTAAGTCTTAGATCTTAAAGATTTTCTTCCAAAAGTCTTATTTTATATTTTACATTTAAATCTATTATCCATTTGAATTAACATTTTTATCTTGAGACATTAAAATTTATTTCACAAAAATCAGTTCATATGTTTAGAAGTAAATAGTTAAATGTTAGAAAAGTCCAGAGGAAGGGGGAGAGATGGGCAGAGGCCTTAGAGTTTAAAAGAAAGTCAGAGGAACTAGAACATGTGTGAATTTAAATAAGCTCAGACAAGACATATGATTTTTTTTTTGCTTCTTCAACTCCCACTGAGTCTTACACAGTTACAATTTATACCAGTTTTTTTTTTTTTTTCGGGGGGGAGGGTGTTTTGTGTGCTTGTGAGTATGGTTTTTTAATTGATATATCATAGTTGCACATATTTATGGGATAAATGTGAAGACATTTTGATACATGCATACGATGTATAATGATCAAACTACCACAAACATTTATTATTTCTTTGTGTTGGGAACATTCCAAATCTTCTAGTTATTTTGAAATACACAGATGACCCTTGACCAACGTGGGGGTTGGTACTGTCCCTTGTGTCCTCAGAAATTAAAGTATAATTTTTGACTCCCTCAAAATTAAACTGCTAATAGCCCACTTGTGACTGGGAAGACTTTACAGTAACAGAAACAATTTATTAACACATATTTTGTATGTTATATCTATTATATACTATAGTCTTATAATAAAGTAAGGTAGAGAAAGGAAAATGTTATTAAGAGAATCATAAAGAAGAGAAACTATATTTACTATTCACTAAGTAGAAGTGGATCCCTGTAAAGGTCTTCATCCTCATTGTCCTCATGTTGAGTAGGCTGAGGAGGAGAAAGAGGGGGCAGGTTCGTCATGATGGGTAGCAGAGGTGGCGGGAGGCAGGTGTCACTCTTACTGAATGGACCTGTGCCATGTAAACTCATGTTGTTCAAGTATCAGCTTTACCTTAAGTTCTTATTCACTACAGGTGTCCTACTCTGCCACTGATCACCAGACCTTATTCCTTCTATGCAACTGTGTATCTGTACCCATTAACTGACCTCTCTTCATTCCTCATCCCCCCTACTCTTCCCAGCCTCTGGCACCATCTTTCTACTCACTACCTCCATGACATGAATTTTTTTTTTTTTTAACTTCAATATATGGATGAAAACACGCAGTATTTGTTTTTCTGTGCCTGGCTTATTTCACTCAATATAACATCTTCCAGTTCCATCCATGTTTCTTTTGTTGCCTGTGCTTTTAGTGTCCTTTCTAAGAAACCATTGCCAAAGTCAATCCCAGAAGTTACAGATGGGCTCTGTGCTCACACACTCCTCTGATGCTTAGTCAGACTTCTGCTGCCTACTCTGTCTCAACCACAATTTTCTGCCTCAGGCAGCTGCAGGTTGCTTATCTTCCAGCTAGTGATTCTGAGCAAAGCCTTTTTTTTTCTAGCCTGGGTAAATTTCATAGGTGAAAGAGAATCAAAGACCTTCCCTCAGTTCTTCAGGTAGCCCCAGACAGGCTAAAACAGAACTACACATTAAGTGGTAAATGAGGCCTGCTCTGCTCTCTCAGAACCAGGTACCAACTGGGAATAAGGGGTACTGTCTTCAAAATTGCCACCACTCCAGAAAGGAGTCAGGTAAGGCCAAGTAAAAATATCACTGGACCTCATCAAATAACACTGGACCTAATCAAAGTTAAAAACCTTTGTGCACAAAAAGATAGCATCTAGAACATAAAAATACTACCTACAAGATGGAAAAAAATATTTTCAAATCATATATCAAATAAGGGTCTGGTATCCAGAATATATATTTTAAAACTCTTACAAATCAACAACAAAAATACAGACAGACCAATTAAAATGTAGACAAAAGATCTGAAAAGATGTTTTTCTAAAGAAGATACATAAATGGCAAAGAAACAGATGAAAGATGTTTAATATCCTTAGTCATTATGGAAATACAAATCAAAACCACAATAAGATACTTCCTCATACCTATGAGGATGGCTATTTAAAAAAAGAAAGAAAAGTAGAATGAATGTGGGAGAAATTGCTCAAGTTATACATGTGAGGAAATTGGAATCCTTGTATATTGCCAGCAGGAAGCAAAATGATATAGCTTCAGTGAAAAACAGTTTGTCAATTCTTCAAAATGTTAACTATAGAATTTTCACATGACCTAATTCTAGGTCTATATCCCCAAGGAATTAAATAGGTACACAAACAAATACTTGCACACAAATGTCCATTGTGGCTCTATTCACAATAGGCAATAGTAGAAACAATTCTATGTCCATCAGTAGATGAATGGATAAACAACATGGATTAACCTTGAAAACATTACCCTAAGTAAAAGGAGCCATTTCTATGAAATGTCTAAAATAAGCAAGTCTATAGGAACAGAGAGATGAGAGGGAGAATGGAATAGTGAGTGACTGCTAAGGGATGTGTGGTTTCTTTCTGGAGTAATTAGATAGCAGTGATTTTTGCACAACCTTGTGAGTGTATTTTTAAACCTACCGAGTTGTGTTACTAAAAGGTATTATACATGAATTGTATCTCAATCTTTTAAAATTAAAAAATGTAATATGAAACCAATATATAAACAATTACATACCCACACAAATGATGAAACACAAAGACAGCCTAGCAAGGGGAGGAGAGAAGAAGGACGGGGAAGGGGAGGGAGAAGACAATTGGTGAGAGGAGGGCAATCACCTAATGTGCACAACGTAAGGGTGTTAAGCTGTCCCCTTGGTGAAGGTCTCTCCTACAACTTGAACTTCACCTTGGAAGTGAGAACAATGCAACCGAAAAATATGTACCTCATATTAATGTGAAATAAATAATTAATTAAAAGTGATTTTTAAGTATAATCTCTCTTTCCTTATAATATTCTTATTTTTGAGTTTTAAAAATAGAGGATAAAGGGCGGCGCCTGTGGCTCAAAGGAGTAGGGGGCCAGCCCCATATGCTGGAGGTGGCAGGTTCAAACCCAGCCCCAGCCAAAAACTGCAAAAAAAAAAAAAAAAAAAAACGAAAAAAAACAGGATAAAAACATTGAAAAATTAGATTTTGACTCAGTGCCCGTAGCTCAGTGAGTAGGGCACCAGCCACATTCACCAAGGCTGGCAGGTTGAAGCCTGGCCCAGCTGGGCCTGCTCAACAATGACAACTGCAACAAAAAAATAGCCAGGTTTGTGGTGGGCACCTGTAGTCCCAGTTTCTGGGGAGGCTGAGGCAAGAGAATCACTTAAGCCCAAGAGATTGAGGTTGCTGTGAGCTGTGACACCATGCACTCTACTGAGGGTGACATCATGAGACTCTGTCTCCAAAAAAAAAAAGAAAAGAAAAGTTAGATTTGATGAATTCAAAACTGTATAAGCAATTTGATTTATAGAGGGGATGCAATTTCAACAATCAATTACCCTTTTGTGGACAAAAAAAATTTTAGGGGAATAAAATAAGAGAAGTTTCAAAAATAGGAAAGAAGTAGCCTATATCTCTTAAATTTAAAAAAAAGTAATTTTTATACATTTTGAATATATTAAATACCAGTTTTCAAAATCCCTGAGACCAGGGATATTGGCCATTTTCCCAAACATGCTTCTGAAAGAGTACAGAAATCTTATTTCTACAGAAACAAGAGTATTGAACCCAAATGAATATTTATGTTCCAAAGGGCAGTCATAACTTAATGATTCTCCTTAAACAATTAACAAGAATGCTTAATTCAAAGTGAACCAACTTACAACACAGCTTTGAAATACATTTTATTCTAACAGAACAGAGAAAAATGTTCTCATAAATATTAACCTCAGCTGCCATGATGGTCTAGTGCTAGAACAGAATTCTAAAGAATTACCATTGGTACCCTGGTGAATTATGTGAGGGAAAAAAATTCATTCTGTAACTCTTTAAGAAGGGTAGCTTCAACAAATGTCCTGAATTTGAATGAGAAAGGCCAGAGCAATTTGTATTTTTAATCTCTGTAGATGACATTAATAAAGAAAAGTAGTAGTTAGTTATTTCAACTAGTCTATTTCTACCTTCGCCTACTTATTTGAGCCTGATTATGCAAATATATTAAACATTAGTGATTTCTGAAAGCAAATGTCAGTGGAACTATTCAAGTCTATTGGTGTCATTTACAGGCGGAGGGAAAAAATAAGAAAAAAAGAAGAAAGAAATGAAATTTTGAAAGAGAATAATAAAGAAGGAAATGGAGGTAAGATGGCGGACTGCAGCCAGCTTTCCACAGAGGGTCTTGTCCAGAAGGAGAGTTAAAAGACAGAAGTTTAGCAAGTAAGCTGATGGTTTGGAGCTGAGGCAAGAGAGAAGGTTGAAGAACACATATCAACCTTGCTGAGGCGAGCTGTTACACAAAAGATACAAACAAAAGGTACTGAATCCATAGCCAAGGGGATAGGAGTCCCCTCCCCCATGAAAAGGGCTCTCAGTAAACTCCATACAAACAAACAAGCAGAGTCCAAACGTCCTCCCATTCCATCCCACGGGAGAGACCCTCTAAAAACTGGACCTCCTATCCATATTAGAGTGCCATGGCACTCTCCTGCCAGGCATAAAACTGTATAAAACTGTATATCTTCTTTACCTGCAACTCTGCACTCCCAGCACTCCCCTCCACTCTCATCCAGAGGTCTGGAAGCCTGTCTCCCATGGAGTCCAGATTCTTGGGCATTTTCTTGAGAGGTGTGGACAGGGGAGGGGCCCTCGCTCAGCTGTGCTGATTCTGTGGCATGGGAGTAAGGAGAGGACGGTCCTGATTCCTGAGAGGGAATCATACAAGAGCTACGGTGGTGCCCCTAGGCATAGAACAACAGTAGCAGGGGGAACAATAATGCTCACACCCCTGGGGAAGCTATCCCGGACAGATGCGCCCTGTCTCCTTCTCCGGTGGCAGCTACTGGTGGACGGATCTGGGACTTGAGTAAAGGAGTGCAGGGACTAGAATATGTGCGTGAAGAGCTGGCAAACTTCCAGGGAGGGACTAACGCACCTGGCCCCCAGAGGATCATAGCTGAGACAAAGGTAGGCAGGCACTGACAGCTCAGTGTGCGCTCCCACTGCCTGCCACTGTCTGGAATTGAGTCGTGGTTTCTGTCACCTCAAGCAGTGTCTGATAACCAGGACAGAAACAAACTCTGCGAAGTTGTGCTGTTCTGCCAGCAACATCAATCAGGGGCAGGACTGGAACTGAGTGAACTGCCTCACCTCCATTAAGCACCCGAGGTTGTCAGGCTCTTCCTCCTTCTACCGGATAGTGGCCAAGAACAGAGATCTGGCTGAGGAGACATAGATCTCACTCTGACTCAGGCAGGCGTAAAGCCCTGGGGCATCTGCTCATTGTGGTGAACGGGGTCACAGCCCCAGTCCCACTGGGTTTACCAGTGACTGGGTGTGACAGAGGTGCAAGGTGGAGAAGGAGGCATCAACCTTCCCAGACTAATTTATTTGGTGTGTTGGTCCTTCTGACCTAAAGGAGCACCAGAGCCAGTCATACCTGAGCTGTCAGCAGACCCCTGCTATCTAGTTGCCAGAGACCTTTTGAACTCCCCCACCTGAGACCAGTGCTGACTGGGACAATTGATTTGGACCTTTTGAACTGGGCCAATCACCCAAGGACTATCCAAAGTACTACCCTGGGTGTGTGGTTGTGGGAAAGTGTGATTTTCATTTTCCAATTGTCTGTGGGGGAGGGTGACTTAATTGCTGATATTTCTCCACAGCTGAGACTTCAACCCAGAGTAACTGATTTACTAGGGTAGAACAGGACCAGCTGAAAACAAGAGAGAGCCACTTAGCCCCACCAAACCAAGGAGGCCCCCAGTTTCTCAGGCTGTACCACTGTACAGATCCTTGGCAAAACTCTAGGTGAAAAGCCAAATGGTGCAAATTAGGTATGGGGTGAAATCAGTGGAGAAACTCTGGTAACATGAGTAACTAGAGTAGATCAACCCCCCCCCCAAAAAAAGGATATGGCAGATGCAACTGAAGACCCCATCCATAACAAGATAGCTGAGATGTCACAAATTGAGTTCAGGGTCTCAAATTTCAAATTATTCAAAAGATGTCTCAAGAATTCAACAGTTTCAAAGATAAAATGACCAAATATTTGGACACATTAAGGCAAGAATTTGCAGCCCTCAAAGATCTGAAAAATACAGTAGAATCCCTCACTAAAAGAATGCAGCAGGGAGAAGAAAGAATCTCTGATAGTGAAGATAAAATTTTGAATGCACCCAAGCACTCAAAGAGGAAGAGAATGGCAAGCAAAACCAGATCATTCATTCAGAGAGCTCTGGGATAATTCAAAGAAAACTAATATTTGCCTTAAAGGAATCCCTGAAGGCAACGAAGTTGCTTCACAAAGCACAGAGGCTCTTCTTCATGAAATTATGAAAGAGAACTTTCCAGATATGCCAAGAGATTCTGAAATTCAGACAGCAGACAGCTTCAGAACCCCAGCACAACTCAACCCAAATAAGGCATCCCCCAGGCACATCATAATTAACTTCACTAAAGTTAATATGAAAGAGAAAATTCTAAAAGCAGCCAGACATAAGAAAAGCATAACCTACAAAGGGAAGAATATTAGAATGACTGTAGATCTCTCTGCTGAAACCTTTCAGGCTTGAAAAGGGTGGCCATCAACTTTTAATCTCCTAAAACAAAATAACTTTCAACCTAGGATCCTGTATCCAGCTAAACTGAGTTTCATCTATGATGGAGAAATTAAATACTTTAATGACATTCACATGTTGAAGAAATTTGCCATAACTAAACCAGTTCTCCAGGAAATTCTCAGACCTATCCTCCATAATGACCAGTGCAATTCTGCACCACTAAAGTAAATTCACTCAGAAGCATTTGATCAAATTCCAACTTCCACAGTGGTGAAAGGATTAAAAATGTCCACTGGACTTTCAAAAAACTTGATATCCAAAATTTTACTAGGTTTATCAATATTCTCAATAAATGTGAATGGCTTAATATGCCCTCTAAAGAGGCACAGGTTGGGTGACTGGATACAAAAACTCAGGCCACATATCTGCTGCATACAAGAATCTCATCTTACCTTAAAAGATAAATATAGACTCAGGGTGAAGGGATGGTCATCTATATTCCAGGCAAATGGAAAGCAGAAAAAAGCAGGTGTTGCAATTTTATTCACAGACACAATAGGCTTTAAACCAACAAAAGTGAGCAAGAATAAGGATAGTCACTTTATATTTGTTAAGGGTAATACTCAATATGATGAGATTTCAATTATTAATCTTTATGCACCCAACCAGAATGCACCTCAATTTATAAGAGACACTCTAACAGGCATGAGCAACTTGATTTCCTCCAGCACCATCATAGTTGGAGACTTCAGCACTCCTTTGGCAGTGTTGGATAGATCCTCCAATAAGAAGCTGAGCAAAGAAATTTTAGATTTAAACTTAACCATCCAACATTTGGATTTAACAGACGTCTACAGAACATTTCATCCTGACAAAACTGAATACACATTTTTCTCATCAGCCCATGGAACATACTCCAAAATCGATCACATCTTAGGTCACAAGTCTAACCTCATCAAATTTTAAAAAATAGAAATTATTCCTTGTATCTTCTCAGACCATCATGGAATAAAAGCTGAACTCAGTAACAACAGGAATCTGCAGACTCATACAAAAACATGGAAGCTAAATAATCTTATGCTGAATGATAGGTGGGTCAGAGACAAGATTAAGAAGGAAACTACCAAATTTTTGGAACAAAACAATAATGAAGACATGAATTATCAGAACCTCTGGGATATGGCTAAGGCAGTCCTAAGAGGGAAATTTATAGCACTGCAAGCCTTCCTCAAGAAAACAGAAAGAGAGGAAGTTAACAACTTAATGGGACATCTCAAACAACTGGAAAAGGAAGAACATTCCAATCTCAAGCCCAGCAGAATAAAAGAAATAACCAAAATTAGAGCAGAATTAAATGAAATTAAAAACAAAAGGATTATACAACAGATCAATAAATCAAAAAGTTGGTTTTTTGAAAAGGTCAATAAAATAGATAAA
>NW_003852400.1:15135525-15174912 GCF_000181295.1 Otolemur garnettii | reverse complement strand
AGAAAAAAAAAAAAAAAACAAAACACATTGAGTGGGGAAAAGATTCCCTATTTAACAAATGGTGCTGAGAGAACTGGCTGGCAACCTGCAGAAGACTGAAACTGGGTCCACACCTTTCACCACTAACTAAGATTGACTCTCACTGGATTAAAGATTTAATTTAAGACATGAAACTATAAAAGTATTAGAAGAAAGTGTAGGGAAAACACTTGAAATCAGCCTGAGTGAAAATTTTATGAGGAGAACCCCTCGGGCAATTGAAGCAACATCAAAAATACACTAGTGGGACCTGATCAAACTAAAGAGCTTCTGCACAGCCAAGAATACAGTAAGTAAAGCAAGCAGACAGCCCTCAGAATGGGAGAAGATATTTGCAGGTTATGTCTCTGACAAAGGTTTAATAACCAGAATGCACAGAAAACTCAAGCATATTAGGAAGAAAAGAACAAGTGATCCCATCTCAGGGTGGGCAAGGGACTTGAAGAGAAACTTCTCTGAAGAAGACAGGTGCATGGCCTACAGACATATGAAAACATGCTTATTATCATTAATCATCAGAGAAATGCAAATCAAAACTACTTTGAGATATTATCTAACTCCAGTAAGATTAGCCCACATCACAAAATCCCAAAACCAGAGATGCTGGTACAGATGTGGAGAAAGGGGAATACTTCTATACTGCTGGTGGGAATGCAAACTAATATGTCCCTTTTGGAAAGATGTTTGGAGAACACTTAGAAAGCTAAAAATAGACCTGCCATTTGATCCTGCAATTCCTCGACTAGGTATCCAGAATACCAAAAATCACATTACAACAAAGATATTTGTACCAGAATGTTTATTGCAGCCCAATTCATAATTGGTAAATCATAGAAGAAGCCCAAGTGCCCATGGATCCACGAATGGATCAATAAATTGTTGTATATGTATACCATGGAATATTATGCAGCTCTAAAAAAAGATGGAGACTTTACCTCCTTCATGTTTACATGGATGGAGCTGGAACATATTCTTCTTAGCAAAGTATCTCAGGAATGGAAGAAAAAGTATCCAGTGTATTCAGCCCTACTATGAAACTAGTTTATAGCTTTCATACAAAAGCTATAGGCCAATTATAGCCCAAGAATATGGGGACAGGGGAGAGGGAGGGGAGGGGAGGGGGGAGGATGGGTGGTAGGAGGGTGATTTGTGGGGCCACACCTATGGTCCATCTTACAAGGGTATATGTGAATCTTTCTAAATACAGAATATAAATGTCTTAACACAATAACTAAGAAAATTCCATGAAGGCTATGTTAACCAGTTTGGTGAAAATATTTCAAATTGTATATAAAACAAGCACATTGTACCCCATGACTGCATTAATGTACACAGCTATGATTTAATAAAATCAAAATATATACAAATAAAAATAAATAAATAAATAAAAAAGAAAGAAGGAGATGAAAAAATCGAAAATGAATGAATGGGAATGCCTACAGCACTTACCTTAAATGCCAATGAAAGAAAAATGTATGAGTTTCCCCAGCTGACAACTTCTATGATACTACAGGACATTAACAATGATTGGTACTGAATGGTAAAACAATGTGTGGTTTTTTCTTCATTTTTTTTTTGTATTCTCCATATTTTCAATAATGAAGTGCTTTAAAGTTAAAACTACTATAAACAAGTGATAGTTGTTCTTAAAATGAATTTAGTAATATGAAAAAAGGGATAGGACAAGAAACAGCACTTAGATTTTTCTCTTCCCATCATTTTTTTTTTCAATTTTTCTTCTCTCACTATCTTCATGTTCAGCCTTTCACAAGATCCTGTCATTTGACGTCTGCAGTGTCTCCTGAACTTGTCTGGTCCTCTCCATTCACTACCATGGACCTGATCTAAGTCCTTCACCTGCTCCATGCTCCTTCCTCCTCCTGACCTGGCACTATAACTTCTGTCTGACTATTGCTGGGGCTATCTTTCTAGAACCCAAATCTGATCAAATCACTCCCTTGGGAAAAAAAAGGATTAGTGATTTTCCAGTGGTCCCAAGATAACGTTCAGGCTTCACAATGGTCCTTCTCTGCTTTTCTCTCATCCGCCACACTGTGCCGTCCCCATCATGCTGCCTTCTAAGCCTGGTAAACTCCTTATACTTTAAAGCCAGATCAAATGTTACCTCTTCTAAAGTATCTTTTCTAAAGTTCTCCTTTTCTTCTTTCTCTTTCCCTCTTGGACTGTTTTCCAAGATCTGAAATACGTGTGTGGAGAGCTCTTTGGGTATATAGAGAAATTCACGTCAGTATTTTCTTCATGCTAAAGTCTCACACATTTTTCTTGATTGTTATGAATAGATATAGGACCCTAGCTAAATCTGAATTTCAGATAACAGCAAATTTTTTTTAGCATACATGTATCCCATGCAATATTGTAATACTTACACTATAAATGATCAAATTTAACTGGGTATCCTAAATATAAAATTTATACTAAAAATACCTTGCTGTTTATATCTGAAATTCAGGTTTAATCAGGTATCCTATATTTTAATCTATTAAATCTGGTGATTCTAGTCATGAACAACATTGAAAGGTTGGTTAGCAATACCAATTTCACAGTTGATGAAACTGAATGAAGCTCACAGAGACGATTTTTCCAAAGTCACCTGACTGAAAAAAATGTTAAGAGACATGATTTGGGCTTGGCGCCCACCGCACAGTGGTTAGCATGCTGGCAACGTACACTGAGGCTGGCATATTCGAACCCAGACTGGGCCTGCTACAGTGACAATGACAACTACACCAAAAAAATAGCCAGGCATTGTGGCAGGTGCCTGGAGTCCCAGCTACTCGGGAGACTGAGGCAAGAGAATTGCTTAAGCCCAAGAGTTTGAGGCTGCTGTCAGCTGTGATGCCACAGCACTCTACTGAGGACGACTTAGTGAGACTTTGTCTCAAAAAAGAAAAGGAAAAAAAGAGACATGTTTTGACCTCAGGATTGGTTCATAGTTACCCCTTCTCAGTAACTATGGGCAATGACCAGAAAGTGAGAGCAAAGTGACAGAGGCAAAATATGTGGACCCAAGGCTGGGATTAGCTTGTCCCCCACCCTGCAGAACCTAGCTGGGCACTAACCAGGGAGGCACACTGCTCAGCCCTGCCCAGCCTGCCCGCCCCAATGCATTCATGAGTCTCCTCTGTATGGAAGAATAAACTCCATACTTGATGTTTGTTTATTTATTTTGTTCTTTGAACTTTGGAGTCTGTTCTCTGAGGTGGTATATCCAGCCTGCCTTCCACCAGATCTCAACTCTTGCCAGGCCGCCTCTGCCCAATTTCTTGACAAAGTGAGAAGATGGCAGTAAATTGGAGACCTCAGGATGTGGCTAGCTGGCTGCTGGCTCTGGCTGTCAAGACAAACCCCTCAGGTCTTGATAAGATGAATTTTAATACAAACAGTAGCTACCATGCATTGGTACTTGATAGTGTTAATAATATAAACAGCAGCTTCCCTGTCCTTGTGCTGCTGCAACCAACACCATTACCTAGAATCCTCAGTAGCCCTAAGCAGAAGATACTATCATCCTTATTAACTTGCCAAAAATCATCCATTAAAGTCAAAATTCTTGTCTAACTTGATCTATCTCCCAATCTCTGCTCCTACCCTTGATATACAACTTTGTTTTGGCTGCCAAGAAACTAAACCCAAGGCAGTGGCTGCTGCTCCTTGTAGCTCTTCCAGCTTCAACAGAGAGCATGAGGACATTCAGGAATGTGATCCAGCTCCTCTGTGCCTGGGCTTGCCATCCTCACACCTGAAGAGTTTGCAGAGGAGAAACAGTCCTCACCTGCATCGTAGCATCTTTTTCCTTCTTCTTTTTTTCTTTTTTTGAGACAGACTCTCATTTTGTTACCCTTAATGGAGTACTGTGGTGACATAGCTCACAGCAACCTCAAACTCATTGGGCTCAAGTGATTCTCTTGCCTCAGCCTCCCAAGTAGTTGGGACTACAGGCACCCACCACAACACTCAGCTATTTTTAGAGACAGGGTCTCACTCTGGCTCAGGCTGGTCTCAAACCTGTGAGCTCAGGCAGTCCGCCCGCCTCACCTTCTCAGAGTGCTAGGATTACAGGTGGGAGCCACCATACCCGGCCTTTCCTTCCTTTCTAATTAATCATACGTGCCCTGAGTTGAAAGGTACCTCTTTTCTGGAACTGTCTATCAGTTTCCACAGTGCCCTACCCTTAGGATAGGCATTGTGCCTCTTGTGGCACCCAGGGTGAATGAATGGGATCTTATTATTCAAATTTTTACTCAGTGAACAAAGCAAATGCAGTTTACTCATCAAGTTCTGCAGCTATTGTAACTCTTTGGCAATACAGGCACAAGATGAAACTTGTATTCTGTCATGCCAAGGACTCCAGGATGGGCCAATCTAACTTTACATGTAATAAATCAAGAAATAAACTGTAAACATTGTATTAAGAATACAAAAAGTATAACTCACTTTCACCTTCTTACTTAAGAAGTTAGAAACTTTTAGTCCTAGAGAGCCATGGAAAGGGAAGTCTAAGGAATGAAGGATGGTGTTCAAAGATAGTTGCTGACATCAACAATAGACTTCCTCAAATTTCCAACAGTATATTTTAAAGAGGGGTTTCAGAATGACATTTTCAGTTCATGAAAGGTTTGATGTTGTTTTTAAATTATAAAGTATCAGGGAGCCCATTTTAGAAAATCCAAGGATGTGGAAACAACCCAAGTGTCCCTCAGTACATGAATAGATTAATAAAAATGTGGTATTTCTATACCTTAGGATACTACACAACCATAACAAAAAATGTTATGGTATCTTTTGTAACAACCTGGGTGGACCTGGAGACCATAATCTACGTGAAGTATGGCATGAGTGGAAAAATACCCCATGTACTCAATGCTAAACTGAAACTAGGTAATCAACACTTAGGTGAACATATGGAAGTAAAACTCAACAGGAATCAAGTAGGTGGGAGGGGGAAGCAGGGGTTGGGTTAATTCATACCTGATGGGTATAATGCACACATTCTGGGTGAAGGGCACACAACTTTGACGCAAAATTTATAAAACAAACTATGTGACCAAATGTGTACCCTTGTTATATTCTGAAATTTGAAAAGAAAAGAAAATGCTGGTGCAAACCCTTCCTGCTCAAAGTGTGGTCCAGTCACCTAGCTTATTAGACTCTCAGGGCCCACCCTAGAACTACTGAATGAAAATCTGAGGTTTAGCAAAATCCCCAGGTGTTTTCTATGCAATTGACTGATAAATAATAACAGCAGCTGGGGGATGGTATTTGTTTCTCGTAGATGGGAGGAGTGGCAGTGGTAGCAGAGCCTAAAGTGGTCCCTGGAAGAAATGATTGGTCAGGGAAGGAGCAGGTGGCTGACCCTTTCAGTGCTCGGTCTACGGTCAAAGAGTAGGTGGCCCCTCCAGCTAGGTGAGTGACTCATATCTGTGGCAGAAGAGGTCCCTTTCATTGAGTTCATGGTTCCTCATGAGAAAAGCCTGGTGGAATTATTTAACCAGCCACTGCAGATTAACCATCCCATATTGTCTCAGACCCTGCAAATCAGAGTTTAGCACATTTTTAGTACTCTATCAAGTAACTTCTTTATATAAAATCACAGGTAATTTAATATTAATTAGATATTTCCTCAATCCAAGCCCTATTGTCTCACTTCTTCTAGAATTTCCTAAATGCCTCTGGTTGACTAACAAAACAATCTACATTTGTTAGTACTGCCACAGATTTGTTCATTATATGTGTATGTGAATGTGTATATGTGTATGTATATATGTATGTATATATATTATACATATATATAGAGAGAAGAGTCATTACAGTGTTACCATGGTTGGAAGAAAATTGCCAATTTGCCTTTTTAAAGCCAAGCTATTAGACAATAAAACAAGAACTTACCCCTTAATTCAACCCCAAATTTGGATTTCAGAATTGAGATTTAAAAGAGCATATATATGAGCTGCTAAATGAAAAACAGTGTATGATAAAGGAAAATATGGAATTCTTCACTTAAACTCAGTGTCCTCTTTTGTGAAATGGGGGTGGTTATGTCCACTGGTGGATTGTAGTGATACAACCAAAACATGATATATTTTCTAAAATGTCAGGATTATTATTAGAGTTGGTATTTATTTATGCCAATGTAAACTCACCATTAGGGTCACTCACTACACACTAACCAATGAGAATCTAAATCCCCAGCAATGTACATGTGACTATTGAAAGCAACAGAGTTTGACCCCAAACCTGAGCTTCTGGATGTGTTTGTGACCATACCTGAAAAGGACAGTTAAAAGTGAATAACCCCCGATGAACAGGCAGACCTCATCTATGAAAGGAACATCTGTCACCAGCCTTCACAGGAATGATGACAGGAAGATTAAAAAATTTCACGATCTTCACCATTCACTAGATCTAGAGCCAACCCAAGCTAACAATAATGCAAGAATGTCCTGACATGGTCCTGCCTTTCAAAGAATATTTCAAAAATATTTAGAACAAGGTCCAGCCCAGACCCATTTGTCTTTAGAACAAGCTTATATTGCTCAAGAACTGGCTCTTCACATCCCACCTCAAACTCCTCCTAGATTGTTGCCTTTGCTGCATGAGAAAGCACCTCACATACAGGGGCCTACTATACCAACAAGTTATTATTTCTCATGATTCTATGGTTTGATTGGATTCTTCTGAGCAGTCCCATTCTTTTTTTTTTTTTTTTTTTTTTTTTTTTTTGAGACAGAGCCTCAAGCTGTCCCCCTGGGCAGAGTGCCATGGCATTACAGCTCACAGCAACCTCCAACTCCAGGGCTCAAGCGAGTCTCCTGCCTCCGCCTCCCAAGTAGCTGGGACCACAGGCGCCCGCCACAACGCCCGGCTATTTTTTTTTTTTTTTGGTTGCAGCCATCATTGTTGTTTGGCGGGTCCGGGCTGGGGATTCGAACCCGCCACCTTAGGTGTACGTGGCTGGCGCCTTAGCCGGTTGAGCTATAGGCGCCGAGCCAGCAGTCCCATTCTTCATGTCAGATTTTTCCTTCCCTTCCCCTTTTCCCTTCTCGTATGGGATGCAAAGAGTCAGATGACCTCTGAGCAAGATCATCTGCAGCTGATGGGTGGACCCTCCAGCAATTTGTCTGCAGGTGCTCCTTGTGGAAAAAGAGCCGGAGCCTTCAGCATGTAGTCATTTGTTAATTACTCCCTTCACCTGTGTTGTATGGTCTCAATAAAAGGCTAGTGCGGCGGTTGCTCAGGGCTACCCTGCAAAGAAGGGTAGCCTGCCTCCCTCAAGTATGCACTACTAATCTGCTTCATGCCTGGTTCCTTCCTGCGGTGATCGAAACCAGGGCCATGGGGGCCTGACAGGTCATGACATCTGGCATAGTTGGCAGAATACAGCAGGACACAACAGGACACCAGTGACGTGGACCAAAGGGGAAGTGACACTTGGAGTTTACCTTCGGTAGAAGTGAAGTCTTTGGTAGACAATGGGAGGAAGTCCAAAGGGAAACTCTGCTCAGGGCAAGTGGGACCTTTGGCCAATCTAGAAGCTAGGGAACCTAGTTAACCTGGGCCTGAGACCTGGCCAGTCCCGGGCCCTGACACCTTCCCTTCCTTTCCTTCTTGTTTTACACTATCTCCCCAGGGTAGAGTGGCATCATGGCTCACAGAAACCTCAAACTATTGGGCTTTAGCAATACTCTTGCCTCAGTCTCCCCAAGTAGAGGCTACAGATGCCCACCACAATGGGTAATCCTTTTGCCTCAGTCTCCCAAGTAGCTGGGGCTACAGATGCCCACCACCAGCTAGTATTTCTATTTTCATTTATTTATTTATTTATTTGAGACAGAGTCTCACTTTCTTGCCCTCAATAGAGTGTCATGGTGGCACAGCTTATAGCAACCTCAAACTCTTGCGCTCATGAGATTCTCTTAACTCAGCCTCCCAAGCTCCTGGGACTATGGGTGCTGGCCACAATACCCCACTATTTTTAAAGATGAGGTCTTGTTCTGGCTCAGGCTGGTCTGGAACTTGTGAGCTCAGGGGATCCACCTAGCTTGGCCTCCCAGAGTGCTAGGATTGCAGACATGAGCCACCTCCATATTTATTTATTTATTTATTTATTTTTTTTTTTTGAGACAGAGCCTCAAGCTGTCCCCCTGGGTAGAGTGCCGTGGCATTACAGCTCATAGCAACCTCCAACTCCTGGGCTCAAGCGAGTCTCCTGCCTCTGCCTCCCAAGTAGCTGGGACCACAGGCGCCCGCCACAACGCCCGGCTATTTTTTGGTTGCAGCCATCATTGTTGTTTGGCAGGTCCGGGCTGGGGATTCGAACCCGCCACCTTAGGTGTACGTGGCTGGCGCCTTAGCCGGTTGAGCTATAGGCGCCGAGCCTATTTATTTATTTTTTAAGGCAGAGTCTCACTCAGTTACCCTGGGGTTGAGTGTTATGGTGTCATAGGTCCCAACAACCTCAAACTCTTGGGCTGGGACAATAGGTGCCCATCACAATAGCCAGCTATTTTTAGAAATGGGGGTCTCACTCTAGCTCAGGCTGGTCTGGAACTCCTGAGCTCAGGCAATCCACCCGCCCCAGCCTCCCAGAGTGCTGGGATTAAGGTGTGAGCCACCACACCCCACCTCCAGGTCAGTTTTTAGTAATAGATCTTATATTTGGTCTTCACTTGTCCTTTTGCAGAGGTTTATTTCTCAGGCATTCTCAGGCAATAATAACATTACCAACAAAAGACTGCTCATGTAATTGACTGTACTGAGGAGCCATGACTGATAGAGGTAACCTCAATGTAAAGGAAAAACCCTAGATTATATGTCAATTTAATTAGAATATAGATTTAAAAAAATAACTAAGCCCTTTCCTAGACACAATCCATTTCCCTGTCTTTGTGTCCACTCTTTAGAAAGAGAGAAAAACAGTTTCTTCGGTGTCTCACACTAGAGGTCACACTTCATTCTTCAACAGAGCTAATTCCTATTTCCCATTCCTTCTCCAATGGGCATCTTAAGACAATAACTTGCCATAAAACAGTTCACAAATCTTAACAAAGAGTGAGGGGAGGAGCTTTATCAGACTGGCCCGAGGTGGACTCTGATACTGTAAATCATCTCATTTGAGAAGTAATGGGCAGGAAAGGAGGCAGTGCCTCTTCCTCGCTCCTCGTGCAAGCTCCTGACGGATCTCTTCCCCACCCTTGCATGTACACACTTAATGATCAACAATGCGATGGTGATTTACATCTGTGTGAAGGATGAGAACCATTTCTCTCTCTGTAGCCTCCCTAGCAGACTTCCCTTTCCTCAACAGAGTGGGTGCTTCTTGTCACAGACCAAGATCCATTCCTTTTTATTTAGTCTGTTTCTAGACCTTGCCCAGGAGCCCATTAATGTTTTAATATATATATATATTTTAAATTAGACCCATTATAGTGTCTTTATAACAATACGGAGAATAACTGATGGCTACTCTTTAGCTACATGAAGTCCAGACTGATTGTTGGTTTGCTTTTACTTTGAACAAAAGTAAATTGTTGGATTGTTTAGGCAGAAGATGAGTAGTTCAAAGAATTATTTTCTTTTGTCCAGAGCACACCTAGAGGAGCTGGGTTAAAGTGGTATGTTTTTCTGTGTATAATCTCTATATAGTTTATGAAGGCCATGCATTGTGTGCACCCCCCCCACACACACACAGGAAGAAAACCATCTAAGGGAAAATGTACCACATACCTACACAACAGTCAAATGTACATCTAGAGCCTGTTGCCTGCCCACCCCTGTGCACTATTGCTTTTTGATAGATTTGATAGATTCTTGACCTCTTTTGTTAAGTAAATCTTTAAGACTAAATTCCCTACAACAGTGTTTTCCAATCTTTTTTTATCTCAGGCATGCTTGAACATATAGTTTAACTTCCATGGCACACTTAAATTATGTAAATCAAAAAAAGGAGTAAAATGAAGAATATACTTACTGTGCTTTGAACTTCTTTTTGAAATTTATTTAATGACCTTTAAAAATTTTCTTGACACACCTAAGATACTCTCATAGGACACCAGTTGAAAATTACTGCCCTATAGTGACTTAATCTTGAAAGAAAGCAAAACATACATTGTCCCCTGCCTCTTGGAAAATCTCCCACCCTTACCGGCCTCTGAGTAGAGAAGTTCTTGGTGTTCTTTGGGGAAAGAATTTCAGGAAGAACCACGTAACCTAAGCAGAGAGAGCTTTGTTATTGAAAGTGAAAGTACATTCTCAGGGAGGTGATTAGGCAGGCAGCTGCACTGACAGGAAGTGGTTTTAGATCATTTGTAGACTTACTAATTGAGGGGAAGAACTCGAGGTCAAGAAGTTAGGTTTTACTAAGAATTTGGGTAGTAATTGATAGAATTGGGTTCCCTCCCATTTTCTTACTTTATATGGTTGTTTTTGGAACTGTCATGGTGATATCAAGGGTGGAGAAATGTTAAAAAGACAATATAAGTGAAGGTATAATTAGCCGGTGTTCACTAAGGCAGCAGAGCTGACAACCTGATTGAAGCCAGTTCTTGCTTGTTGTTGTCAGCCCCTCTAAGTTAGTTTCTGTTTAAGCATTCTTTATTTTAATACCTGCACCTGATCTTCAAGTTCTGGCAGTAGGTCTCAGCCCTGTCTCAGTCCCCTACTCCATCCACTTATTTTACTGAGCATCTCAAAAAACCTGACTGTAAAATTAATTTTTGAACTGACTCAAGAATTTAAAAGTAATATAAAAACCTCATCAAATCTAATCTGGACAATGGCACAATGCAAATATGCACGTGGCCACAGCCTAGTAACTACTTGGTTGTAGATCTGAAAGAAGGGGATTTCCTGAGTAGCTGGCTTTCCTGCAAGTACCAGCTGTGCTGGAGCGACACCTTCTGGCCCACTTGGAGTACTGCATGAAGGCTGGCTCCCCTTTGAGGATGTCCTTGCTAGGGTTAGCCTTTGATCAAGAGAACTCAACTCTGCTGACCAAGTTGAGCCCCATCAACAGGGTCAAAGGTAGGTGAGAGTGTTGGCTAGTTAATGATTTCTGGCCTTTTAGAAAGAAGCAAAGCAGCCTTAATTGCACACATCATCTAGCATTGTAGGAAGTACTGGCCCTCACTGTTCACTCTATATCCCACAGAAGACATTATAGGACCAAAAATTCAATGGAATACTTGCAACAATGATCAACCTAGAATCCATTGTTAAAGAGCATTTCAGCTCATATTATTCTGCTGGACCCCCATGAAGTAGGAAGAAAAATCCCCAAACATAACAATGGGATTCCTAACATCAGAGGACAAAAGTAGTGTACGGCTATTAGTTTGCTAGGCCTGCTGTTAAAAAGTACCACACGGCTCGGCGCCTATAGCTCAACCGGCTAAGGCGCCCGCCACGTACACCTAAGGTGGCGGGTTCGAATCCCCAGCCCGGACCCGCCAAACAACAATGACGGCTGCAACCAAAAAATGGCCAGGCGTTGTGGCGGGCGCCTGTGGTCCCAGCTACTTGGGAGGCGGAGGCAGGAGACTCGCTGGAGCCCAGGAGTTGGAGGTTGCTGTGAGCTGTAATGCCATGGCACTCTACCCAGGGGGACAGCTTGAGGCTCTGTCTCAAAAAAAAAAAAAAAAAAAAGTACCACACACTGGGCAGTGCCTGTGGCTCAAAAGGGTAGGGTGCTGGTCCCATATGCTGGAGGTGGTGGGCTCAAACCCAGCCCTGGCCAAAAATGGCAAATAAATAATAAATAAATAAAGTACCACACACTGTGGCTTAAATAATAGAAACCTATTGTCTCACAGTTCTGGAGATTAGAAGCTGGAGATCAATGTGTCTGAAGAGTTGTTTCCTTCAGAGGGTTCTGCAGGAGAATCCATTCCAGACCTGTCTGCTAGCTTCTAGTGGTTTGGGAAAAATCTTTAGTGTTGTTGGCTTGTAGATGTATCATCCAGATTTCTCCCTTCCTGTTCAGATGGCGTTCTCCCTGTGTGTCTCCTCTTGTGGCAATCTTTTATAAGGACACCAATCACATTGGATTGGGGGCCCACCTACCCCAGTATGACCTTCTCTTACCTAATTACGTATGCAATGACCCCATTTCCAAATAGGAAATTCAGAAACACGAGGGGTTAGGACTTCCACATATGAATTTTGAGGGAGACATGATTCAGCCCATAACATTAAAAACAATTTTCTCTGAAAAGTAATAGCTGTGTATGAAAAATATGCATGGACTTATTCTAATAGATTCTGTGCTTAAAGAATGAGTTATGCCACCAGGTAATCCTGGAGAGAATACTGAGGAGCCAATTAGGGCACAAGTGCACAGTGGACCTCAATAGCTAGAGCAGCACTGATCCTTGCCTGGTCCCTGCAGTGTGAGCTGAGCGCACCATCACTGATGGCCTTGCCAAGTCCCTGGGACTTCTCCAGACTGACTCAGGCTTGGGGGCAATGGATGATGGGATGAGAATGGATCCAGGATTTATGACTGTTCATAGGGGTAGGGCTGCCTGCCTGAGAGACAGTTGAGATTGATCTGGAAATACCATGCATTAGGCCCTTTGAAATGGGGGACATACAGGAGAAGACCCCTTTATATGAAGGGATCTCCAGCCTTTGATGTTATTCCTGTAGAAGTCTGGCAAAGTCCCAGTTAGAAAGTATTTTGACCCTTTTCCCATTATATAAATCCCTTTGAAAACTTCCCTAACCTTCAGGAAAAAAAATATTTATATACCCTTGATACAGGGTTCTCCCACTCCAGGCTAGTCAGAGACCCCACAGGCTCAAGGAGGCTCAGGTCCAGACCCCATCTCTAGGCACAAACATGTTCTCTGAAGACTGAATTTTCTGGACAAACACACTCATAAAAAGCAGCCTGACTGGTGTGTCATCTGGGCTGCCTCTCAGAACACATCTACTGCTTCCCCCGGAACAGAGAAGCATGCCTCAGGTGAGACCATATTCCTCTGCACTACGGCAGTTTTAAAATTAACTTCTGCCCAAGGCCTTGGCACCAAATGGTTATGACATAGGCCAGACATGCATTCCATCTCCTCAAAACCCCCTGCCCACAGAATAAGAAAAGTGGAACACAAACCCCTAGACAGAAGGCCCAAATAGGCTGACCATCTGGGCTCCCCCCTCTTTTACTTATCTATGACTGTGAAGTGAAGATATTTCGAGGCTATAGATAGACCTTTTTCCTTTTTCTTTCTTTCTTTCTTGTTTTTTAAAATTGAGACAGTCTTACTATGTTGCCCAGCCTGGTCTTGAACTCTTGGACTTAAGCAATTCTCCCGCCTCAACCAGATAGACATTTTTTTTTTTTTAGAGACAGAGTCTCACTTTGTCACCCTTGGTAGAGTGCTATGGCGTCATAGCTCACAGCAACCTCCCACTCTTGAGCTTAGGCAATTCTCTTGCCTCAGCCTCCCAAGTAGCTGGGACTACAGGCGCCTGCCACAACGCCTGGCTATTTTTTGGTTGCAGTTTGGCTGGGGCCGGGTTTGAACCTGCCACCCTCGGTATATGGAGCCAGCGTCCTACTCTGTGAGCCACAGGCGCAGCCCCCAGATAGACATTTTTAAATGCAAAAGATATGAATACAAAGCAAGAGCACCCTGGAAAAACAGGTACTATAATTCAGCTAGGCTTCAAAGCGGCCAGAATATACTGTTGTTGAGAGCATAAAGTAATTATTCAGAGTCCAATAAATGATCTAGATGATACTTTGCCCCCAGCACATGGGGAAAATTAATTGGCCCTAACGAAATGTAAACTTGGCTACACAGTGGAATCAGCTGGGGAGCTTGACACAAACAGACAAACAAAAGAACAGCCTGAAACCTGGTCCTGCCAGTGGTTTGGAAACAATTGACTTCTCATATGCCCATATGGCCTGAGCATTGATAATTTTGAAAGTTCCCCAGGTGATTTTAATGTGCTTCAACTTTAAGGTGACTGGGCCTCTCTGCCTCTGTTTCTGCCAACCTTTGAGACTATTAGTCAGCTGCTTCACCTTGCACTGGGTGGGACAGGACAGCTGCTCATTACTCAAGCATCTGCTGCCTGCATTCTCATGATGTATTTTATTGGCTATTCCATTGCCAGCTAAATGACACTCTTCTCAATCTTGGTTTCACATGTGAAAAAGACAACATCTAATTAGTCTACTTCATTACTCTTTATCCCCATTGGACAGAACTCTCTTATTAAGCCAACTCCTAGCTCCAGGCACTCACCCTCCTGTGGCTCAGTAAGCTGTTTTGATGAGGATGGGTCACAAAGAGCAAAGTACAGTAACTGCATGGACTTAACACCTTAGAAAGAGACAATAGGTGTAGTGTTGCCAGTCTAGCAAGTAAAATACAAGATGCCTAGTGAAATTTGAATGTTAAATACAACAAATAATTTTTTTTAATAAAAGCATGTTCCATGGTATTTGGGACATACTTATTCTAAAAATATACTTACACCCAAATAGTGCATAGGATGCAGTTATACTAAAACATTTATTATTTTTCTGAAATTCAAATTTAATTAGGCATCCTGTGTTTTATCTGGTATTCATAAATAGGCGGGAGTACCTTTGATAGCTGTGGCTTGGCCTATCCATTCAACCCAGTGGTACTATGTATGCTGGTAAGTGTTAAATATCCAACTTTCTAGGAAAACAGAAATCTAACACCTAAAAACCTTGATTTGAAGTGTTTGCTGGTTTCCATGATATATTTAATACTGTCACTGTGGCTGATTTCAAGCTGCATGGAGTTGGGAAGAGGTGCTCAGTAGCACATCCTTTTATACCATACATACCATATAGATATGATATACTAAGTAACTTCAAAAGCATAGGTAGTAAAATGTAATAAAAGGACTAAGAAGTGATGAGAGGGAAGTGAGGCAGCTAGGGCAGCTGGAATCAGGTAGGATACCATCATGAACTTCTATAATCCTAGCCGCAGGAGGACCACTAGCGGGCTGCCTGGAGTCCACATGATGACATTGCCCTGCAGAGGGACTCGCACTGGGTCCCACACCTTCTGAGACAAGCAGCTGCAGTATGGTACCGGTTTGAAAGCCCCACCACCCCCAACCAACCAAACTGTATCCTGGCCTGGGGCCCATGGACCCCTACTTTTGTACATCGCTCCAGCCTGGCTGACAACCCCCTCCACGCACCCAGAGGGCTGCCACAGTGCAATGCTGGTTAGACTCAGTGGTGTGGTAGGAAGCCCAGAACTGTAGCCCACATGTTGTCTTGGAGGATGCATCAGGAAGGCACACCCAGGACAAAGGGAGCTGAAGTACATGCTTACCAGAGCCTGAGAGTCACTTGCGTGGGACCACTGGCACTGACAGCAAGCCTCCCTCCATGCAGCAGCAAGGCTGCAATGCACCTGCATGCTCCCTGAGGACAAGCTCTCCCCACCCCCACTGCTGCTGCTGCTACCACCCAAGTATATCACGTAGCTCTGCATATCATGGCCCTGTCCTGCCACCCACAGCCTGTGCCTGTTCATACCACCTGGGGGCCTGAGGACAGACCTCCCCATCCTGGCACTTCTCCCTACCCAGTGCCCAGCCCTAGTGTGCACATGTGTACCATCAGAGAGCCTAACAAGAGAGACACAGGTGCCCACGCACACTGTTCAGAGGCCTAGGGGCTGCCTTGCCCCATCCACTAATAAAGGCATCTGTGCACTCTTTCTAAGGACCAGAAGATGGACATACTCAGCCTGCCACCACTACTACTACCAGTACTCATCCATACACACTACCTAGAGGACTATGCACTGGCCTGCTCGGCCTGCTCAGCCTGCTCCAGCCACTGCTAACATCAGCACATGCTGATTAGAAGCCCAAAAGTTGTCTCACCACCACTACTGTTATCACCTACTGCTATCACTCATGCATGCTGCCAGGAGGCCTGAACACCCACCCGCTTCCTAGTCCACTGCTGCCACTTCTGGCTTATTCTTTAGACCCAAGAATCAGCCTTCCCCGATCCACTAACACTGGTACTAGCATATGCCACCCAGGCACCCAAAGAGAGGCACACTCAGCCCACCACTGCCACCACTGGTGACAAAGATTAGGCCACCTGGTATCCTCATCCCAGGAAGAGGTTTGCCACAGCCTCCACAAACAACTGTACTTTAAACCACTGATGAAATCACATCCCAGGAAAAGGTTTGCCACAGCCTCCACAAAACAACTGTACTTTAAACCACTGATGAAATCATAGACATGACTTAGGTAATTTACAGGTGAAGAAATCATATAAGTCTACTGTACTCACCCAGAATCAAAGTTAAAGTGTTTTACCCAACTAATACATAGATATATTTATAGGAAAAATTTTTTCCTGCAATAGCCAATCCAAAAAATTGAAACAAGTATTTGTTATATCAGATGCACGGATATCAACATAAGGACATAAGAAACATGGAAAAAGTAAGAAAATATGACTCCTCCAAAGAAACACAATATTCTCTAGCAACAGATTCCATAAAAAAGACATTTATGAAATGCCCAAAAAAGAATTAAAAATACTTATATTAAAAAAGTTCAGTGGAAAAAAAAGATTAGTGAGATACAATTAACAAAATGATAAAAATAAGTCTTCACATATAAGTAATAACCTTGCATGATTAAAATTTCCTAACAGATTAAAATTTCCACTTAAAAAATATAGACTATGTGAATGGATTAAAAAAACTAAAAGACTTGTCCCAAAAACCTCTTAAAGCTACATAATTTGAGTAAAATTGTAAGCTGAACTATATCCTAACTATAAGAAACTCACTTTACCTGTGAAGGCACATATAGACCAAAAGAAAGGAATGAAAAAAGATATTTTGTGGAAATGGAAAAATAGCTATATTTTTATTAGATAAAACAGACTTTAATTCAAAAATAGTAAGGTCATTATATAATGATAAAGGGATCAATTCATCAAGAAGATATATTTAAATATATATGAACCTAACACCTAAACACTCAGATATACAAAGCAAATAATCTCTTAGATAGATTCAATACAGTAATAGTTGGGTACTTTAATATCCTGATCTCCGCATTATACAGAAACCAGCAGTTCTCAGCCTGTGGGTCACAACCCCTTCATTACAATGAAAATACATCCTGCATATCAAATATTTACATTACGATTCATAACAGTAGCAAAATTACAGTTATGGAGTAGCAACAAAAATAATTTTATGGTTGGAGGTCACCACAACATGAGGAACTGTATTATAGGGTTGTGGCATTAGAAGGCATTAGGAAGGCTGAGAACCACTGATCTAGACAGAAAATCAACAAAGAAACATTGGATTTAAACTGCACTTTAGATCAAATGGACTTTACAGATATTTACAGAACATTTTATCCAACAGCTGCAGAATACACATTCTTCTCATCAGTATATGGAACATTCTCCAGGATAGATCATATATTAGGCAACAAAACAAGGCTCAACAAATTTTAAACAAAAACTGAAATTCTGTTAAGTAAGGCCAGGCATGGTGGCTCATGCCTGTAATCACAGCACTGTGGGAGGCCAAGGCCAACCTTCCTCAGGTTCAAGGAATCACTTGAACTCACAAGTTTGAGACCAGCATGAGAAAGAGTGAGACCCCATCTCTAAAAAATCGCCAGATATTGTGGCAGGCACCAATAGTCCCAGCTACTTGGAAGGCTGAGGCAAGAGAATCACTTGAGGCCAGGAGTTTGAGGTTGCTGTGATCTATGATGTCACAGCACTGTACCAAAGGTGACAAAGTGAGACTCTGTCTCAAAAAAAAAAAAAGTGCGTCACCTGTGGCTTAGTGGGCAGGGCACCCGCCCCATATACTGAGGGTAGAAGCTTCAAACCTGGCCCCGGCCAAACTGCAAACAAAAAATAGCCAGGCGTTGTGGTGGGCACCTGTAGTCCCAGCTACTCAAGAGGCTGAGACAAGAGAATCAACTAAGCCCAAGATTCGAAGGTTGCTGTGAGCTGTGATGCTACCACACTCTACCAAGGGTGACAAAGTAAGACAATGTCTCTAAAAAAAAAAAAAAAAGAAAGAAAGAAAAGAAAAAGAAATTCTGTCAAGTGTCCTCTCAGACCACAAAGGAATAAAACTAAAAATCAATAATAAGATGTATTTCAGAAACTGTATAAATACACAAAAGTCAAAGAACGTGCTTCTGAATGACTATAGGGTCAAAAAAGAAATTAAGAAGGAAAATTTAAGATATCTAAAACTGTAGGTTATAGCAAAAACAGTACTATAGAGGGAAGTTTGTAGCAATAAATGCCTACCTCAAAAAAGTA
The DNA here is from genome assembly GCF_000181295.1 of Otolemur garnettii. Taxonomy (NCBI): domain Eukaryota; kingdom Metazoa; phylum Chordata; class Mammalia; order Primates; family Galagidae; genus Otolemur; species Otolemur garnettii. The sequence goes on along the minus strand of NW_003852400.1, from coordinate 15,156,518 downwards.
GAACTATTTCAAATAAATAACCTAACAATACACCCCAAGAACTATAAAAACAAGAATAAACCAAACCCAAGATTATCAGAAGGAAAAAAGTAATAAAGATCAAAAAAGAACTAAACAAATTAGAGACTTAAAAAAAACCCAAAGCATTAATGAGATGAAAAGTTAACTTTTTGAAAAGATTAAAAAAAAATTAGCTAGACTAGCCAAGAAGAAAAAGAAAGAAGATCCAAATACATGAAATCAGAAGTGGAAAAGGAGACATTACGACTGATACCACAGAAATGCAAATGTTCCTCAGGGACTGTTATGAACAACTATGTGCTACTGAAAAACCTGGAGGAAGTGGATAAATTCCTGAGCAAATACAACCTACCAAAATTGAATCAGGAAGAAATAGAACACCTGAACAGACCATAAGGAAATTGAACCAGTAGTGAAAAATCACCAGAAGTAGACATAATGGAAACACTCCTAGACATTGGTCAAAGCAAAGATTTTATGACTTACAAGACAGGTAGCAAAATCAAAAATATAAGAATTAGAACTATATTAAACTAAAAATAGCAAAGGAAGCAATAAACAGAGAAGATACAACCTGTTGAATAGTAGAAAATATTTTCAAATGATCCATCCAATAAGGGACTAATATCTACAATATACCAGGAACTCAATGCAAACCTCCCCCAAAATAATCCCATTTAAAAATGGGTAAAGGATTCACAAAGACATTTCTCAAAAGAAGACATACAAATGTCCAACAGGTATATGAAAAAATGTTCAATATTACTAATCGTGACAGAATTACAAATCAAAGCCACAAAGAGAGAACATATCACCTCAGTCAGAAAGGCTGCTATTAAAAAGACCAAAAGTATCAGATGCTGATAAGGATGCAGAGAAAAGGGAACTCTTATACACTGTTGGTGGGAAAGTAAATTGGTACCACCACTATGGAAAACAGTATAGAGATTCTTCAAAAAGAAAAAAAAAATAGAACTATATGATCCAATAATCCCACCATGGGGTATTTATCCAAAGGAAAAGACATTTGTGTATCAAAGAGATACCTGCTCGTGCATATTTATCACAGAGCTACTCACAATGTCAAAGACACGAAATCAACATAAGTTTCCATCAATGGACAAATGAATAAAGAAAATGTATACACATGCACACAACGAAATGCTATTCTGTCCTAAAAAGATGAAATCCTGTCATTTGCAGCAACATAAATGGAACTGGAGGTCATTATGTTAAGTGAAATAAGCCAGGCACAGAAAGACAGATGTCACAAGTTCTCAATCATATGTGGGAGCCAAAAAACTGATCTCATGGAGATAGAGAATGGGATGATAGATCAGAGGCTGAGAAGGGTGTGCATGGGACGGGGACAATAAGAGAGGTTAGTTAATGGGTACAAACATGCAGTTAGACAGAAGACATAAGTACTGATGTTTGATGGTAGAGTAGGGTGATCACACATATAGTTAATAATATGATTGGGGGGTTTTGAGTTTTTTGTTTTTGAGACAGAATCACACTTTGTCACCCTCAGCACAGTGCTGTGGCATCATAGCTCACAGGAACCTAAAACTCTTGGGCTCAAGCGATTCTCTTGCCTCAGCATCCCAAATAAGTGGGACTACAGGAGCCCAGAACAATGCCTAGCTATTTTTAGAGATGATGTCTCACTCTTGCTCAGGCTGGTCTCAAATGTATGAGCTCAGGCAATCCACCCACCTTGGCCTCCCAGAGTGCTAGGGCTGCAGGTGTGAGCCACTGTGCCCAGTCAATCATGCACTGCTTATTTCAAAATAACTAGAAGAGAGAACTTGAAATGTTCCTAGAACATAGAAACAATAAATGCTAGGTTATGGATGCCCTAAATACCCTGACTCTGTTACATATTTAACATATGTAACAAAATAGTACATGGACCACATAAATATCTCAGTAAAAAATACATAACATCTAATTATGTTTGTATACTTTAATTTTTAATAATGTCTGGGTTAAACAACTGGCTCATGGAATTCCTGAAAACTTAACAATTGGCTCTTGCAAGCTGTTAGGAGCTAGCTGTAGCTAACCACTAAAAGTATAGTCCTATATGAGGAGAAAATGGTTTAGTAAGGTCAAACACTACATCGGGGGGCAGTGGCAATTTAGAGTGGATACTAGGGGAAGTATCTTTTGTGCTTTATAGTTATTTACATTCTTTATTTTAACTGTCATAAATTTGAGATGGGAAGGATTCATATTAACACAGAATCTATAATCTGTGTATAAGAAAATTGATTTTAAGCACACTATAAAGTTTTAGTGATTCAAGAGGAAAATAGCTCACCTCTAAAGTAGTTTGGCAGAAATGACTCACAGCTGAATAAGTCCATTATATTTTTATATACTTTAACAAACTTTCTGGTACATCTATTAGTCACAATAACTTTTATTGTCAAGTGTTGAATGGTTTAAGAATAATTCATACTTCCATAGATTTCACAGAACTGCTAAAATCCTTTGCTACACAAAAGTAATTGTGTATTTGAACAAATTTAGATGCAATGTAGAGCTAAAAATGTAGTACGTGGCACCACTACTATACTGTGAAGTTATAAAGCCCTGGGGGTTCTATTATAGTGAAAATTGTTCTTATGACATTTGAAAAACAATTTAGTTTTTTTTTCAGACAGAAAATGAGCAATTTTGAGATGCCCAATACTTAGTAACATGATTTGCAATTCTGAGAAGCATGCTGACTTCCTAACTAGCCTTAAATTTTTCCCTTTGTTATGGCCTTTCTAATCTAGCACATCTTCTTTCCCTCATATTTTTAAAACACATGAAATGAGAGTGAGGGACAAAACTCCAAGCCCACATAATTGTTTCACCTAACGTTGGTGTCACCAAAGGAAATATACAAGCAAAATTAAAATGTATCTAGGTCTTTGTCAGTTGACTTTTCTGAAGTTCAAGAGGAACTGTGTGCTGGAAGAACCATTTATAGTTGCCCTTATCTAAATTAATATTCAACATCAAAGTCAACAAATTTTCAACCTAGGTGAGGTGCGGTGGTTCACACCTATAATCTTAGCACTCTGGGAGGCTGTGGTGGGTAGATTGCCTGAGTTCACAAGTTCCAGACCAAGAGTGAGAGAATAAGAACTCGTCTCTAAAAAATAGCTAGGCGTTGTGGTGGGCACCTGTAGTCCCAGCTACTTGGGAGGCTGAGGCAAGAGAACTGCTTGAGCCCAAGAATTTGCAGTTTGCCGTTGCTGTGAGCTACGACGCCATGGCACTCTATAAAGGGCAACAAAGTAAGACTCTGTCTCAAAAAAAAAAAATTTCAACCTGGTTTTGCTTCAGGTATTGAGCTCAACTAAAAAAAAGAAAATCTTAATTTTCCATTCATAAATGAAATAATTTTAAATATCTTAAGAAAAACCAAATGTTTTTAAATTAATGTTCCCCTAACAGTTTAAATCCCTCTGAACAAATAACCTATTTATAAACTTATTTAATCAAATTACCTTAAACCTTAAACCCCAAATTTACCTTAAAATTCTGGAAACAAAATTGCTGGACTCTACTCCTGTAGTTGCTGATATAGTAGGTCTAGATTTGGTTTCAAAAACATTCATATTTAACACATTTCCAGATGATGCTGGATGCTACTGGTCTGGGAATCACACTGAGAAGCGCAGCTTTTATCATTTAAAGCAACAAGTACAGTTGTAATGCATCTGACTTTCTTAAACACTTTAAACATCTGATGAGGCAGCTAAACAAGATACATAAACAAGATCATCTTTTTTGAGACAGAGTCTCACTCTGTTATCCAGGCTAGAATGCCATGGTGTAAGCATAGCTCATAGCAACTCCAAACCTATGGGTTCATTCAAATGATCCTCCTTCCTCAGCTTCCCTAGTAACTGGTGTTGTACCCCTCATGACCTGAAAAGATAGTCTCGGACCCCATTTAAATGTAATTAATTGGTGATTTATTACACCTGTACAGGGGACCACTGTCCTGAGAGGCAGTTGGCCCCAAAGTGAAGGGCAGGTTGTCTTTTTTACTTTTTTGTGTGTAGTTAAGCAAACAAGCTAATACAGAAGCAGAATGTTGCGATTATCTCAGGGCAGGGTTACAGCTTGAGTAACACAGCTTGGGTAGGTTTCTACCATTGTTTGTCTACAGGGAACCTAGGGCTTTTTGTGAAACATGGGACTTTCCGTGCTTCCTCGTTCTGAAGCCTTTTCTTGGAATCAACCCCGAGGAGGGGGGGCTCTGGGGGACAGGCTAGGCACTTGCCCGTTACACTGGGACTATAGGCACCTGCCACAACCCCCAGATAGTTTAGCTATTTTTAGTAGAAATAGTGTCTAACTCTTGCTCAGGCTGGTCTTAAACTCCTGAGCTCAAGGGATCCTCCTGCCTTGGCCTCCCAGAGTGCTAGGATTATAGGTATGAGCCACTATGACTGACCAGCAAAATCTTTCTTAGTACTTAATTCTTGTAAATGAAGACCTTCAAACATTCAAAATTAGTAATCAGTTTACAAACTTAGTCAAATTCTTTTCTTTTCAGAGTCTTGATCAGTGAAGTCAATCAAATTCTTTAATACATGCAAAATAAAAATTAAAAATGTGTTATCTATTACACACTTCAGACAAAAATTACACTTAGAGTATCAAATTCTCTAACAATTTAGCTTTTTATTATTTTTATTTTTTTTGTTTTGCAGTTTTGGGCTGGGGCTGGGTTTGAACCCGCCACCTGTGGCATATGGGGCTGGTGCCCTACTCCTTTAAGCCACAGGCATTACCCCCTGAATTAGCTTTTATAAACACCTTAAATGACAAAATATTCAGAGTTCACCCCAATGAACACAAAATTTATAATCATGTTAACATCTCTGAAGGGCAGAGGTTACTAGATAGAAGATTTGGGGCCATGAAGTAATTACTTATGTTAAAGGACTATTCAGAAACAAAACATTAAAGAAATTAATTGTGCTTGCTAACTTTTGCAAAGAAATAACAATTGGAAAATAATCAGTTTTCCAAATACAAAATAAAAAGAATACTTTAAGAAAAGTTCCTGGCTTGGCGCCTATAGCTCAAGTGGCTAAGGTGCCAGCCACATACACCAGAGCTGGTGGGTTCAAATCCAGCCTGGGCCTTCCAAACAACAATGACAACTACAACCAAAAATAGCTGGGTGTTGTGGTGGGCACCTGTACTCCCAGCTACTTGGGAGGTTGAGGCAAGAGAATTGCTTAAACCCAGGAGTTGGAGGTTGCTGTGAGCTTGATGCCTCAGTACTCTACCCAAGGCAACAGCCTGAGGCTCTGTCTCAAAAAAAAAAAAAGAAAGAAAGAAAAGTTCCTAAGATTAGTCTGTTTGTGGCAGAGAAGCAGCGTGGTTTTCCCACATGATTAGTGTCTTAAAGTCATCACTATCTGTAGATGTCTGCTATACAAATTTCAAGGTCAACTATGTTTGGGTCAGAACATTTGTTTCACCTTGTACCAAAGATAGTACCTTTTTAAAATTTTTATTTCATTTATTTACATATTTATTTTTATTTATTTATTTATTTTTGAGACTGCGTCTCACTCTGTCATCCTAGGCTTAGGTGGAGTGCTTGTAGAGTCATAGTAGCTCACAGCAGCCTCAGACTCCTGGGCTTGAGTGATCCTCTTGCCTCCCCTCCTGAATAACTGTGACTACAGGTGTGCACTATCATGCCCAGCTAGTTTTTTCTACTGTTAGGAGAAACAGGCCCTTATTCTTACTCAGGCTGGTTTCCAACTCCTGAGCTCAAGCAGTGGCCATGTGTGTAAAATTTTTATTTTAAATAGCAAAGTACTAGTGAGGATGTTGCAGCCTTCCGGGTGTCCCTCAGCCCCAGAGACACTCCCAGGCCTCCCTGCCTGAGGCTTCCATGGCGGGGATCTGGCCCTCCCCTCCATCTCAGGTGTGGGTCAGGCAGGCACCCGTGGCAGCTTGGGCTGCGTGAGTCAAGAACAAGGAGGGGGCAACACTCCCTCTGACCTGGGTGTATCTGGTTGAGATTTTATCATGTGGGCAACCTGCTACAACTGGTTCTGTCTGAATCGACAGTCCAAGGAAGGCCCACCACCCAGGGAGCCAGGACACAGGGAGTTCCAACTTTGGGTATAGCTCTTTTCCTTCTCCAATAGACTTGATCTGAACCAAGCTGCAGGGCCTGTGGAGCCCCCTTGGCAAACACAGCCAGGAAGCAGATCTGCCTGGATGGTGACAAAAATTTCTGCATGACCTGTCCAAGCCAAGAGGGGAATGGGCCCCACCTCTGCCTTCTCTGCCAACGGTTTGGAACCACAGCCTTTCAGCCGGAGGAGCTCATGAAGATGGTGAAGGACTAGAGGGACTATCTCAGTCTCTATGACATCTCTACCAAAATGTGCCTGAAGAAAGAAGAGCTGGTGTTCTTGGAGCTTGGCCAGCAGCCTACAATCTCCCGGGATGGACCTGGTTCCCCCACCCTTGTCCTTGGACTTCCCTGAGCAGCAGGCCTTCCTTAGCCAGCTTCACACCAGCACAATGGCTCCGACTTCACCCAGCCCCTCTTCATCTGCACAAGCCACCTCTGTCCCTGAGCCCAGGCTCAGGAGCATCACCAGGCCAATGGCCATGTGTCTCAGGACCACAAAAGTCCATCTACCTGGCGAACACAGCCAGAGCACCTGCTGAGGACAATTCCCAGTCCACTGATTCAGAGGACAGCTTCATCTGAGTCGGAGGGCCTCCCTGTCTGACCTGACCTACCTAGAGGACATTGAAGCCCTGACTGTGCACAACTTTCTCAACTATGAGGGGCTGCTGTGAGAAGTGGGAGCTGATAGAGAGGGTGATTTTGCTGTACGAGGATCAGAAAGTACTCTAGCACCTGGTGTGTGGTGCCAAAGACCAAATTGAGAAAACAGTGCCATCCAGCCTGGATGAGAAGCTGGATAAGATCTGCATAAACTCACCCACTGACTGCATTCTGCTGGAGTCTGGCCACATGCTGACCTGTTCCAAGTGTGCCAAATATAAGAACAAGTGTTTCATCTGCCGGCAGTATGTGATCCAAGCTGTGCACGTCTTCTGGTCCTGAGGGCTCACACCTGCTGCCTAAGTGCTTTACAGGGGGTCAAAGTCTGGGATGTCTGGGCTCAGGGTTTCTTCTGTTAACTTGCCCCCTCACCTTGCAGAGGGAGCAAGTTAACAGAAGAAATTTTGCAGTGTTCCAGAACTTTGACTGCATTTTCCTCTCTTCCTCAGAGAACCTAGATGGTTGTTTCATCCTTCCTCCTATACCCCACCTACCCCTGGGGATACTTGTCTGTGTGTTTCTTTAGTTGAAGGTCCCATTTGAAATGGTTCTTTTCCTCTTCAGTGCATTTGGATTTAAATTTCTGGTCTCTCTGGCTTTCTATGCTTTAACCTACCATTGTTAAAATCTCTTGCTACACTGTCTAAAATCTATTGTTTTTTTGGACCAAGGATGTTATTTTACCAGAACAATAATGGTCCTTAGGATAGAATTTGGCCAGTAAATTTAACTCTCTTGAGAAATGAAACACAAATGCTATGGAAAAACTTCAAAGTTGTTAAGTGCTGAGCGTGGAAGCTCTTAGTCTTTGACCTAATCCTGAGAGCCAATAAATATCTTGCTTCCAAACTGCTGGGAAATCCCAGTCTGTATGAAGGGATGGTGTGTGGATAATCTCTGCTGCTTCCTCTTCTTGGGGCTTCTTTGTACCATCTTTTAGTTTATGCAAAAAGGGGAAGCGTTGGGTGAAGGCAGTGGCCTTTCTACCTGTGAACAGATAGTTGGAAATCTTAATTCCCCAGGTTGGTAAGGAGTCCCTACTTCCATTTCCTTCTTAGCCTACTGGTTTTTGGGGAACAGGGAAGGAGCATTCTCTAGGCCCTTTAGGACGAACTGAGTAATGAGTAGGTCATATTCTCAAGCTCTCTAAGGGTCTTTAGACCACTGGAGGAACTGAAGGGCTGACATTTGCTGGAGAAGTTTAGCCAAGCACAAAACACACATGCTATCAGAAAAGCTGTGTGTCCTCCCTTTACCAATGGGTGAACTATGCAAATTGTTAATACCTGTGGGCCTTGCCCCTAGACCCCCTTGCAGCTGAGCTGAGACTAGAACCAATTATGACTGTGGATAGCAGTGGGAAACCACTGAAGGAACCTCTTCATGGGTACAAACATGCTTTTGCTCAATCATCAACCACTAAACCCTTCAGGGGAATGAAATAATTTCATAAAATAGTTGTCAGCTGAACTCTAGGCCGCTTGCTGACGTGATATAAGAGCTGGATATTTTGATTCTGGGCCGCAGCCTTTGTACCAGTTGGGGGAATTGAACTTTCCCATGAAGGTATCACCTTTCACCTTTCTGGCAGACAGGAAATGCTATAGTGTATGGTGTCTACCAGGTTAGCAAAGGACCATTCATTCAGCTACTCTTCAATTCCATTGTGAAACAGGTCCACATTTGTGCTACTCAGTTAAGATCTAGCAATGACTTCAGGGCAGAAGCTGGCTGTCTCCCTGCTTAAGACTTGATTTCTCTTAGTGGTCAATAAACATTAGTGAATTAAAAAAAAAAAAAAAAAAGACTTGATTTCTCTGCTGAAGCCCTACCACACCCCCTCCCCAATTCTCCTCCTAGACACAAGTGGAAAATGAAACACTGATGGCTGGTTGGTAACCTCATCAAGAATTAGAACTGATGTCATTTACTCATTTTAGAGAAAGAACTTGCCTTTAAATCTTTTGTCCTCCTATGGTAAAGGTTTCCATTTAGGAAAAAAGGTGTCAAACCACCCTGATTTTTTTTATTTTTGGTATCATTTTATCATTACAACAAATAAAAGTTGGCAGTTTCAACATCCCATTCCAGTCAATATCTAACCCAAGTATAAAATGTGCTTTTTTTGTTGTTGCAGTTTTGGCCAGGCCAGGCTTGAACCTGCCACCCCCGATATATGGGTTTGGCGCCCTACTCCTTGAGCCACAGGTGCCACCCTGTAAAATGTGCTTTTAAAAAAAATCTTGAATCTTCCCTCCTATCCCTCATGAATCCTTGGTTTTAATTATCATAGAAACATGTAATTCTTCCAATCATTCTGTACTTTTGCTGTGATTACTCCAAGATTTCAGTTGAGACTTAAGACTTGGACAGCTGACTCATTCATGATATATTGAAATAGTTGGATTCAAACTAATAATAAGCTGTACAGGAATTAGTGTTTAAGATATAGTGTATGAATTTGTTGAAATCTCTTAGATATGAATGTGTCACTTTAAGTGGTTTATACTATTAAGATTTTCTCAGACTTGGGGGTTAAGGCAAACCCAAATGTGTGTTTTTTGTTATAGGGCTCTGCTTTATAATTTTGTGATAAAGTTTCAATACAGAATAAATAAATAAATAAATAAATAGCAAAGTACTTTTTGTTTTTTCTCTGACTGTATCTCATGTAGCAACAAGACATGTGGGTAGTTCACCTTTTTTGTTTGTTGAGCAGTTTGGATAGCGGTAGTATATAAGAGGTGGGTCCTACACATTTCCTGGTTAAATTTACCAGACAGGTGGACCTCCCGACAGACAGGTGGACATCCCAATCCCTTTCTTATAGTTGGACGTGGCTCAGCAGGTAAATGGGGGACCCCAAAATAACATTTCAGTGAGGACTTAGCAACTCTACAGCATCATAGATTCCTCAGCATCTTCTAGTTTCAATTGTATTGAGGTTTTATCCTACTCTTCTTAATCTTGATTTTATTTGATAGATTATCCCCCATTCCTTTCAGATTAATACTAATTTCCTTCACTAAGGATTTAACTGATCTCTTTACTGCCTCATTGGTTCTGCACTCTTCATATTTTTAAAAGTCTGGGCCTTGATCATTTCATGGCAGTCTTTACTATGTAGAATCAGTAAGCAAGATTCCATGACTTATGTCTAGTACTTAAAACTAAAGTTTGTTCCATTCCACACTAATAATGAATTACAAGTTAATCTTTGCAAGTAACAGAACAGAGACAAGACAGGAGCAGACATTCTCCCACCTCCCCAGGGACATTTACATAATCAATGCTTCCTTCACTCCCTTTTTCTCTTCTTTCTCTATCCACCTGCTCCTGCTCTTTTGGGTAAGAAATAAATGTGTATTTCTCATAAGCTCTGGTGCTGATTTTTCAAAAGAAAGAAAGAAATTTGTGTTTCAAGGAATGCATTTTTCAATCAATGTTTTTATTTTTTGTTGCTGATTAGCAGCTGAGCATGAATTCTTTTTGCCTGTATCATTAAAACAACCCCAGTAAAGTGGAGATTCTTTTTGCCTTTATCATTAAAACAACCCCAGTAAAGTGAAGTGTAGATTTCTGGGTCTCACAAGAATGGAACCACTTCCTATCACTGTGCCCTGCCTTTCTTCTTTCTGTATGGCTATAAATACTGAAAACTTCTAGAAAAAAGAACATCTCAGCTTGTCTTCAGATCAGTTCCTGTCCCTTCCTGGGTGTGTCCTTAACACTGGCTTAATACACCTCCATTGATTGGGTGGGGCTTTACTTGAAAAACTAAACAGTAGGCCGGTGCAGTGGCTCACGCCTGTAATCCTAGTACCCTGGGAGGCTGAGGCAGGTGAATTGCCTGTGCTCAGGAGTTCAAGACTAATCTGAGCAACCCTGAGACCTTGTCTCTTAAAAATAGCTGGGCATTTGTAGTCCTAGTTACTAGGGAGGCTGAGGCAGGAGGATTGCTTGAGCCCAAGAGTTTGAGGTTGCTCTGAGCCATGACGCCAGGGCACTCAACCCCAAGGTGACTGAGTGAGACTCATGCCTCAAAAAGAAAAAGAAAGAAAGAAAAAGAAAAACTAAACAGAGAAGAAAAAAGCTCAACATAGCTACAGCAAAATAATAATCTTATTTCACCACTTGGAAAAAATGACTTCATTTTTTCACAATTTAAGAAATTCTCTTAATAAATTTATGTAAAAACAAGATTAAAATTTGAAAGTGTTTTAAATGCATTAGCTGGCACTCCTATGTCACTTGGTATTTTTCTTGAAAGCCTTACATTCTGAGAGAGTCATAATATGTTAAAAGGATTACAAGGTTTATAACAGCATGTTGGGGGCACACTAGAAAAGCTTGATATTTTACCAAATCTGCTGCCCAACAGTGAAAGAAAATAACTGTGGTGTTGTTTTAATGATAAAGGCAAAAAGAATTCATGCTCAGCTGCGAATCAGCAATGGAAAATAAAAAGATTGATTGAAAAATGCATTCATTGAAACACAAATTTCTTTTTCTTTCTTTTGGAAAATCAGAACCAGAGCTTAAGAGAAATATACATTTATTTCTTACCCAAAAGAGCAGGAGCAGGTGGACAAACTTATTAGGAAGATTAAAATTGTATCTCTTTTGAGTCAAAGACTGAATATATTACAAAAGGAATATATAACATATGCAATGACACTGAATTCTATCAGGCATAAACCGCTAATGAAATCCACTCCTGCCTAGAGAACAATGATTTAGAACAAAATCAACTATCATACATTACTTTTTTAGGGAACTTAGAACAGAAGAAAATGCAAAGTAATTTTTTTGTTACTTATTAAAATGAAAGAAATCACATTGTTCATGCCATCTAACAGAAAATCTCTACTTCAGTTTACCAGCAAACAATGAACCCACCCTTTGGCGCTGAAGTTCCCATTAACCCAAACACATTTCTCTGCGTGAGCATTAACAACAGCCGCATGAATGTCCAATTTGATTCACTAAGTTGGTAAGAAATAAGGTGTCCCACTTTCCTACACTGAATTTGGTTCCCAGAAATGAAAGGGAGAATCTATAGCCTCTATCTTCTTAAAATTGTGGAGGCCAGAAAAAATGGATTTCAGGAAAGGTTCACTATCTTAAAACTTGGGAAAAATAAATTAACATAGTTCTGTTCTCCTTTTACAATTAAGATTGACACTGTGAACAAAGAGCTAAAAATGGGAGCTATTGAACTGTGGTGCAATACAGCACTGCAAACTCCCGAGGAGATCCTTAGCAAACCAAATTTATTATAAGCATCTGAAATAGTCTTCTCAAATATGAAAATCATGGAATCTTTTTCATGTTTAGAAGTACTTACATTTGTGAATTACTATTTTCCATTTAAAATAAATCCAACTTTTGCTTTCAAGTAAAGAATCCAAGGCAAAAAATTCTCTAATAGGCACAAGAACTGAGACTGACAATTATGAACAGTAGAAAAGGTACAAGCTTTTCTCTTCCAAATTAAAGCACTGGTGAATTGTAAAGGAATGTAATAACTAGGAGACTTCTATTTTTCACACTCACCTTTAAAATAACTTCCACATACCGTATGTATGCTGGTCCATGTCCATATAAGCTTATCTCTGTTTTTTTCCTTCTCCCATTCCAACAAACAATAGACCTAACTTACTTGTTCTAGAAACATACTTGTGAAGGAAAATTATCCATACCCAGAAATTACATAAGATTCAGACTGGAAAAGAGAAAAGAGGAGTAAAAAGAGAGATTGGGGCCAGGGAAGGGACAGAGCATGGACAACCCACGTCCTACCCGGGGAGGGAAGAGGGATGGTCAGGGAACTAGGTGGAAAGGACTAGGCCCAGCTGTAGCAGAGTCCCATCAGCATGGGCTTATCAGAACACTCACCTTCCTGACAGTGCCCACAGGCAAGTGAACTGCCAGAGCAAGGGCTGGGGGTGGAGGGCATACTGTGAGCAGGGTAGAATCTCACCCCTGCACAAGGACTACATAGACCCCAATAGACATTTCCCTAGCAGGCCAACAGGTAGACCCACATTGTTCCTATTTTAGTGTGACTCAGATGTAGTGCATGCTTCTACTACAGTTTGGTTAAATGGGCTCGGCGCCTGTGGCTCAAGTGGCTAAGGCACCAGCCACATACACCTAAGGTGGAGGGTTCGAATCCCCAGCCCGGGCCTGCCAAACAACAATGATGGCTGCAATCAAAAAATGGCCAGGCGCTGTGGCGGGCACCTGTAGTCCCAGCTACTTGGGAGGCGGAGGCAGGAGACTCGCTTGAGCCCAGGAGTTGAAGGTTGCTGTGAGCGTGATGCCACAGCACTTTACCCAGGGGGATAGCTTGAGGCTCCGTCTCAAAATAAATAAAAATAAAAATAAAAAAAAATAAAGAAAATGGGAGTACAAATCTGGCAGTCAGTTTTTCTTACATCCCAGCCTCTTTCCTTGTTTATATTACCTGTCTGGCCTCTGCCCTGGGTTGTTCGTACTTCAGTTAAGCGTAACCAGAATGAACATCATACACATTGCTAACAAATACAATTACTAGTCTTGTCTAAGAGTCTTATAAGGGTACGTAAATTTACATACCTAGCACCTTGACCATTTTTGTTGATTTGAACTAACTTCCTAACTTCCTTCCTTCCTTCCGTCCTTCCCTTCTTTCTTTTCAGAATATTACTTTTTGGTTACATACTTGGCTTTTGTACATTTTAAGTAAAAGTTATAAGTGTGTTTCACCAAGAATATGTGCATTGCACCAGTAAGGTGTGAATTTACCCCTCCCCCTTTCCCCTCTCCCACTTGCTTGATTTTCTTGAGTTTTACTTCCATATGTGGACCTGAAAGTTGATAGACTAGTTCCAATTTAGTATTGAGTACATGTGGACTTTGTTTTTCCATTCTTGAAATACTTGACTTGGCAGAATAGTTTCTAGTTCTATCCATATTGTTACAAAAGATACTAGATCACTATTATTTTTAAGGGCTGAATAGTACTCCATGGTTTACATATACCACATTTTATTAATCCGTTTGTGTATTGATGGGCACTTCAGTTGTTTCCACATCCTTGTGAATATGAATTGTGCTGCCATAAAATTTGAGTGCAAATATCTTTTTTTTTTTTTCTAAAAACAGAGTTTTACTTTGTTGCCCTTGGTAGAGTGCCATGGTGTCACAGGTCTCACAGCAACCGCCAGTTCTTGGGCTTAGGCAATTCTCTTGCCTCAGCCTCCTGAGTAGCTGGGACTACAGGTGCTCACCATAACATCTGGCTATTTTTGTGTTGCAGTTTGGCTGGGGCTGGGTTTGAACCTGCCACCCTCAGTACATGGGGCCAGTGCCCTACTCACTGAGCCACAGGTGCCACCCACAAGTGTCTTTTTGATAAAATGATGTTTTGGGTAAATACCTGTGGGTATTTCTGGATCAAAAGGTAGGTCTACTTTTAGTTCTCTAAGGTATCTCCATACTACCTTCCATAGAGGTTATACTGGTTTGCAATCCCTTCGACAGTGAATGAGTGTTCCTTTCTCTCCACATCCACACCACTATCTGTTGCTTTGGGACTTTTTGATATGAGCTGTTCTCACTGGTATTAGGTGATATCTGTTAGGTGTGGTTTTGATTTGCATTTCCCTGATGATTAGAGATGTTGAGCATTTTTCATATATTTGTTGATCATTAGACTCTTCATGTGAAAAATTTCAATTCATGTCTTTTGCCTATGTAGTTTGATTTTTTTCTTGTCAATTGGCTTGAGTTATTTGTAGATTCTAGTTATCAACCCTTTATTGAATGTATAGCATGAAAATATTTTTTTCCCATTCTGTGGGTTGTCTGTTTACTCTGTTGATTGTGTTCTTGGCTGTGCAGAAACTTTTTAATTTGATCAGTTCCCATTTATTTATTTTTATTATTGCTATGATTGCTTTTGGAGCCTTCTTCATAAAATCTTTTCCTAGGGCAATGTCTATAAGAGTTTTTTCAACACTTTCTTCTTGAATTCTTATAGTTTCATGCGTTATGTTTAAGTCTTTTATCCCATTGTGAATTAATTTTTATGAGTGGTAAGAGATCCTATTTCAGTCTTTTATGTATGGTTTCCCAGCCCTATTTATTTATTTATTTATTTATTGAGACAGAATCTGAAGCTGTTGCCCTCTGTAGAATGCTGTGGCATCACAGCTCACTTTAATCTCAAACTCTTGGGCTCAAGAGATTCTCTTGCCTCAGCCTCTCAAGTAGCTGGGACTACAGGCAACCGCCACAATGCCTGGCTATTTTTGTTGTTGTTGTTGCAGTTGTCATTGCTGTTTTTAGCTGGCTGGGGCTGGGCTTGAACCTGCCAGCCTTGGTGTATGTGGCCAGCACCCTACCCACTGAGCTATGGATGCCACCACCCCCAGCCCCATTTATTGAATAGGGATTTTTTTTTTTTTTTGAGACAGAGCCTCAAGCTATCCCCCTGGGTAGAGTGCCATGGCATTACAGCTCACAGCAACCTCCAACTCCTGGGCTCAAGCAAGTCTCCTGCCTCCGCCTCCCAAGTAGCTGGGACCACAGGTGCCCGCCACAACGCCTGGCTATTTTTTGGTTGCAGCCATCATTGTTGTTTGGCGGGTCCAGGCTGGATTCGAACCCCCGCCACCTTAGGTGTACGTGGCTGGCGCCTTAGCCGGTTGAGCTATAGGTGCCAAGCCTGAATAGTGATTCTTTTCCTCAGTGTATGTTTTTGCAGGTGGGAGTATGATGATGGTTTCATCTCTGGATTCTCTGTTCTGGATCCATAGGTATGTGTCTCTATTTTTGTGCCAGTACCATGCTGTTTTGGTTACTATAGCCTTATAGTATAGCATAAAGTGTGATAAAGTGATACCTCCCAATTTGTTCTTATTACATAAGCTAGTGTTGGCTATTTGGGGTCTTTTCTGGTTCCATATGAAGTGTAGACCAATTTTTCTAGATTTGCATTGAGATACTTTACTGAGGAGAATATTCTCCAGATCCATCTAGGTAAATACAAAAGATGCAAAGATCCATCTAGGTAAATACAAAAGATGCATCTTTCTTTATGGCTGAATAGTATTCCAAGTGGGCTGGGAAACCATATACCACAGTTTATTAATCCATCCATAGGTTAATGGGCATTTGGGTTGTTTGTGCATCTTTGCAATTGTGAATTGAGCTGCTATAACATTTGAGTGCAAATGTCCTGTGGCAAAATGGTCTTTTTTCCTAGTAATGGGATTGTGAGATCAAATGGGGGGGGGGTCTACTTTTAGTTCTTTGAGAATTCTTCGTACACTGGGGAAAATAATCCCTATTTAATAAATGGTGCTGGGACAACTGGTTAGCTACATGGAAAAGATTAAAATTGAGCCTGCCCCTCTCACCACTTACCAAAATTAATTCAAGATGGATAAAAGATTTAAATCTAAAACATGAAATTATAAAAACCCTAGAGGAAAGTGTGGGGAAAAACTCTTAATGATATCAGGCTTGGGAAAGAATTCATGAAGAAGACCTCACTGGCAATTGCAGCAACAACAAAAATAAATGGGAACTGATCAAGTTAAAAAGCTTTTGCACAGCTAAGGACACAATCACCAAAGCAAAGAGATAACCTTCACAAAGAGAGAAAATATTTGCATGTTACAAATTGGACAAAGAGCTAATAACCAGAACATACAAAGAACTCAAGCAAATCAACAAGAAAAGCACAACCCTGCCAATCATTGAGCAAACAACATGGAAAGAACCTTTGCCCAAGAAGATAGATGAGTAACCAACACATTAAAAAATGGCCATCATCTCTAATCGTCCAAGAAATGCAAATCAGAACCACTTTGAGATATCAACTAGCCCCGATGAGAATAGCCCACATCACAAGGTCCCAAAGTTGCAGATGCTGGTGTGGGTGCAGAGAGAAGGGAACACCTACATCTGTTGGATTGGAAACTAGGACAGCATTTTTGGAAAAAAATATGAGGAATCCTCAAAGATAACGTGCTGAATTGTCAGGCATCCCTCCTATGTTTTTAACTGTGTGCCTCTGTCCTAATGCTCAGTGTTTGGCAGTCTCTCCCATGTGACTTTGCCAACTGAAATAGAATCTTCTGGCCCCACTTCCTGGGTATGGGTCATTTGGCAGATGAAGCAAAAATATTTTCAATAATGTCTCTGCCTCTATTCAAAGCTTTTGCTGTGAAAACTGTATGTTCCAACATGTATTATGTGACTTCAAATACTTTTTTGTTTGTTTTCTGAGCATTGCAATGTCTGGATGAATCCAAGAAGAAAGGAACTGATTCATGTAGTATGGTCATATAAGAAATCTTTTTTGTTGTTGTTTTTTGAGACAGGGTCTCACTATGTTGCCCTCGGTACAGTGCTGTGGCATCACAGCTCATAGCAACCTCAAACTCTGGGGCTTAAGCCCCAGATTCTCTTGCCTCAGCCTCCCTAGGGACTATTGGGACACAGTTGTCAGTGTTGTTTAGCTGGCCCTAGCTGGGTTCAAACCTGCCAGCCAAGGTGTATGTGGCTGGCACCGTAACCACTGTGCTATGGACACCTAGCCAAGAAATCTTAAGTGGATATATGAGTTCAGCATTATAAATGGTACATGGGGGCACAAATGTAAATAAGACAGGTACATTGGAAGAAGGAATTTTAACAGGAGAAAATGGATGTGGGTAGCGGTAGGGAAAATGGGAAAAGCACAATGGCTGTCTCAGAAAGCAGGGCCCGTGAGTGGCGGAGAGACCTTGACTTCCTGCAACAGAAAGCAAGAGAGTGGCGCAAAATCTAAAGATGTTCCATCTATTTAAAGCAGGCCAGTTTGTTCAGTTCCCAAAGCAGACAACAGGTTGTCTGCCAGTTATGCTTTCAGTTTGATTCTAGCAGACTTACAGCAGTTAGTCAACATTTCTCCCACACCCTGACAATAGTTCTGGCTGTTGGTGAGTTTATGAATCATCCTCTTCCTCTGCTTCATTGGCACTGCATTACAAGTCTAGGGAGAAAGGATTTTTTTGTTACCTACACAGCATAAAACAAAATTAGATCCCCATTTCACATCAGACACAGACATATATTGCAGATAGAGTAAAGATATAAAAGTGGAAAACAAAATTAAAACATCCAGGATGAAATATAGGAGAGTATAACCTTTAGTAGAGAAATGCTTTCTAAACAGGCCTGTAAAGAACAAACCAGAAAGGGAAAGATTAATAAATGATGTAAAAATAAAACCTTCTCTACATCAAAAAGGTATCTTTCACCAGGCACAGTGGCTCACACCTGCCTGTAATCCTAGCACTCTGGGAGGTTGAGGTGGGTGGATTGCCTGAGCTCAGGAGTTTGAGACCAGCCTGAGCTAGAGGGAGACCCCATCTCTAAAAAACTGTCCAAGCGTGTGGTGGGTGCCAATAGTCCCAGCTACTCAGGAGGCTGAGACAAGAGAATTGTTTAAAGCCCAAGAGTTTCAGGTTGCTGTGAGCTGTAACACCACAGCACTCTACCAAGGGCGACAAAATGAAACTCTGTCTTAAAAAAAAAAAGGATATCTATCTTTAAATAAGTGTCAAACCATATAAATTGGGAAAAGTTATTCACAGCGCTTATTAGCAGCCAAGAATCGGTATTTGACATTCAGAATATATAAGAGAACTTCTACCAATCAGTACATAAACGAGCAAACAAGACAATAGCAAAACAGGCAAAGGATTGAAAAGGCACATCACCCAAGACAAAACCCAAAGGCCTGTAAATATTTGAAAAGATGCTCAGTCTCACTAGTAATTAGGAAAATGAAAACTAATGCACGAGGTACAAATTCATAATATTGGAAAAAAAGAAAACATCTAACAGTACTGAGCGTTAAGAATGTGGAGCTGAAAGAATTGCCCACAGCTAGTGGGAGCACAGGACTGTGTGACTTGG
Source organism: Otolemur garnettii (assembly GCF_000181295.1). Taxonomy (NCBI): domain Eukaryota; kingdom Metazoa; phylum Chordata; class Mammalia; order Primates; family Galagidae; genus Otolemur; species Otolemur garnettii. Next base: position 15,137,698 of record NW_003852400.1, on the reverse strand, counting down.
GGGTTATGGGGCTTTATCGCATAAGGTTAAAGATGCTCACACCTTCCTGCCCTCTAAATATACCAAAGAAATCCCCACAAGTGGCACAAAATTCAAAACAACTCAACTTTTCATTATTGGGAAAGTGAATAAATAAACCATGGTATATTTTCAAACAACAGAACATTATACAATATTTAAAATAAATGAAACAGATGAACTACCTGTATCAACATAGGTAAATCTCAACAATGTAAGGTTAAGAGGAAGAGAAAATTGCAGAAGAATATAAAACATGCACAGGCATTACGAACTTCTGGAATTTGATAGGACGAACATGGGCTGGAGCACAGTTACATATAGGGCTTCAGTTTTACCTATTAAATATGTTTTATTTCTTTACAAAAAATATGAAGCAAGCTCAGTTCCTGTAGCTCAGCAGCGAGGGCGCTGGCCACATACACCAGGGCTGGAGGGTTCGAACCCAGCCTGGGCCTGCCAAACAACAACGATCACAACAACAAATAGCCAGGCATTATAGCGGGTGCCTGTAGTCCCAGCTACTTGAGAGGATGAGGCAAGAAAATTGTTTGAGCCCAAGCATTTCAGGTTGCTGTGAGCTGTGATGCCACAGAACTCTACCAAGGGCAACATAGTGAGACTCTGTCTCAAAAAACAAAACAAAACAAAACAAAAAACGAAGCAAACATGATGAAGTGTTGTCCAAGTTAGGGAGAAATATATACGTAATGCATTTAGCATGACCTGTAAAAGAAAACAAAATGTTTTAGCATCTGATAGGCCTGACTTCAGACTCGTATCACTTACATCTCTGTAACATTAGGTGAGCTAATTAACTTCTCTCAGCTTTAGTGGTTTTTCGTAAGTATTTTATGTTCTAATACTTATCTGATAAATCTTGTGTGGGAAGTCTTTGTGGTTCTAATTCTGGTGTCCTGGTTTTTACTGTTGGCTCTCATTCACAGCTGGAGGGGTGTATGTGTTGTGAGTGTGTGTTGTGGATTCAATTTTCTTGGAACTTTGTCTGGGGGGGATTCTTGGAGGCCTGAATTTAAGGCATTTTTCTTTAGGGAGGATATATGTTTGCATCCACCAGGAGCCCGAGGGCACTGCCAACCCAGGGCCCCTTTAAAGTCTTGCCCTAGGGGTTTTTCTTTTTTCCAAAGTACACTGATAGTGCCATTTAGGGGCTGAGATCATAACTGTGAGGGCATTTCATGGTTATAAATTCTCATGGATCTTTTTTTCTATTTCACCGAATGTCAAAGTTTGAGACTACTAGTTTTCCTTGCTGCTCCCTGGAGAAGTTGGCTATTTATAGACTTTGTCCAAGTTCTTTGTCAGCCATTTGCTTGGACTTGCTTCTCTTCTGAGTCAGATAGCAGCAGAGTATTGGACTTGGTGATAAGTGCTCCTGGGAAGAAGCCATGGGGGACTGTGCCTGAACACTTTCATGCTGCAATGGTATTTCACGGGGAGGAGGAAACTGATTTGTGGACCCAAATCCTGGCCCTCTCAGGCCTTCTAGGTGTGTGTCTGAGGGAAGTTTCCTAAATGTAAGAAAGTGTTCTGCTCTACTAGCAAAGATACCCAATCAAATAAGCTGCCTAATATACTGCCCTACAAAAAAAAAAAAAAAAAAGAAGTTGGCTATTTATAGTTGACATTACCCTGAGGATGAACCCTGATGGGACCTCAGCTGAAATGTGGAAGACTGGGATGCTGTTAGTATACTCCCACCTTCTGTGGATTCTGGGTTTGGGGTCCTGTCTAGTGCATCCACAGAAACCAGGAAGAATAGCAGGTCAAGTTCATCAATGGGTTACATTAAAATCCTCAAGGTGAAGGCTGGTTTCAGTTCTCTGCTTACTTCTCTGATTCTTACTTTTACTTGGTTTGTGCCTGGGGGACTTCTTCTTTCTTGCCAACTCTTTAATATTTTTTAAAAGTTTGCTCCCTCTTAATTTAATCCAGCAGTTTTTCTTTTTAAATTTTAGTGGAGGTATTTCCTAAAAATATCTCATCCATATACTGCTGAGAACTCCCATGTTCTTTTAAAAATAATTTCACTAGGCCTGGCGCCTATAGCTCAACTGGCTAAGGCGCCAGCCACGTACACCTAAGGTGGCGGGTTCGAATCCCCAGCCCGGACCCGCCAAACAACAATGACAGC
>NW_003852400.1:15129550-15135300 GCF_000181295.1 Otolemur garnettii | reverse complement strand
CAAGCTAGTCTTGAACTCTTGGCCTCAAGCAATCCTTCCACCTCAGCCCCCAAAGTGCTGGGATTTTAAGTGTGAAACACCATGACTGGCCAATAATCACGTATTCATCACTGTTGGAGCCACTACCTAAAACTTAGTGACTAAAGTCATTCTGTCTGGCTGCAGAACTCACACTTCTAACCATGACAGTAGATTGCCCCTGACTGCACCACACTTTATTGAAAAGAAAGAAAAGACAAAGGCATGAGCTTTCTTTCCTCCACTTGGAATCTTTTAGCATCTCTTCTTTCCCCCAACTCAGAAAAACACGTGTTTGTCTTCCTTTCCCCTCTCCCATTCTGTGGTTCCACTGTCTGTAATTTGCTGGACCCTCTCCTCACCTCCCCACCTTCTAGGCCTGCATGGGCACTTCCTCTGGGAGTTTTCTGTTGGCTCTTCCCTGCACCCATCCCCTGTGGCCATATCTTCTTTGTGTTCACTGCCAGTACCCAAAGCCAGACACGAAGCCTTGAATACTATGATAACCTCCCAATCAGTTCTTCCTCCAGTCTCTTCTTTCTTCAGCTTAATCTGTGTTTCCCTTGGGCGGCACCTGTGGCTCAAAAGGGTAGGATGCTGGCCCCATATGCCGGAATGGCAGGTTCAAACCCAGCCCTGGCCAAAAACTGCAAAAAAAAAAAAAAAATAGTTTGAAAATTATGATATATAGGGTGGCATCTGTGGCTCAGTGAGTAGGGCACCGGCCCCATATACCGACGGTGGTGGGTTCAAACCCGGCCCCGGCCAAACTGCAACAAAAAATAGCCAGGCGTCGTGGCTGTGGTCCCAGCTACTTGGGAGGCTAAAGCCAGAGAATCACCTAAGTCCAGGAGTTGGAGGTTGCTGTGAGCTGTGTGATGCCACGGCACGCTACCCACTCTACTGAGGGCGATAAAGTAAGACTCTGCCTCTACAAAAAAAAATTATGATATATAACTATATTGAGCTGTATTCTAGAAAAGTATCTTTCAAATTCTTTCAACATGACTTACATGAAAAAAGTAAATGTTTTTACATCTCAGCCTTGCCTATCCATCCATAAAAGATTGAGGATCAGCTGGCTCCTTGTAATACCTACCATGTCCAGGAGGGGGCAGAAGAATTCCAGCCACACACACACTATATCAAAAGATCTCTGGGCAAGCAGAAGAGGGAAGAGCAGGAATGTTCTCTTTGCCTGGCACAGCCCCGTGGACCCAGAGTGATCACCTGCCCTGAGGGGAGCCAGTCTTTTTCTTGAACAATCACTTACCAAAAGGCCTGATATAAAAAGACTTGCCGATACAGAGATTATGACGATCCATCAGGATCTCAGAGTGAAGAATCTGAAATAGAAAGTGCAGAAAGGTAGGTTGACAGAGGTGGCAAAAGGTGAAAACCCATGAGATAAGGAGAGGCCAGAATGGTACAATGAGTGCAAAGGTTTCAGTAAGTTGATGTTATAGGGAAGTAGAAACTATGAATAAGTTAAAGGCGTAAGAGCAGCCTGTTGACAGAGAGAACAACAGGACACATTAAAAAGCAGTCACTATTCTATTCCATAGACTTGTAGTAGTAAAGTGGTGCCTCCAGATTTGTTTTTATTTCATAGAATTGTGGTTTTTTCCTAGTTTCATGCAAAATGAAGTACTATTATTTTTGCAGTTTTTGGCCAGGGGTTGGGTTCGAACTTGCCAGTATATGGGGCCAGTGCCCTACTCCTTGAGCCACAAGTGCCGCTCATGAAGTAGTATTTTTTTTAAGTTTGTCAAAGTATGACTTTAGTGCTTTAGTGGAGATTGCATTAAATCTATAGATCACTTTTGGTAGTATGGACATTTTAATAGTATTGATCCTTCCCAGCCATAAGCACGGTATGTTCTTCCATTTGTTAATGTCTTCAGCTACTTCTTTTTTTTTTTTTGAGACAGAGTCTCACTTTGTCACCCTTGGTAGAGTGCCATGGAATCACAGTTCACAGCAATCTCAAACTCCTGGACTCAAGCTATTGTCTTGCCTCAGCCTCCTGAGTACCTGGGACTATAAGCACCCAGCTATTTTTAGAGCTGAGGTCTTGCTCTAGCTCAGGCTGGTCTCAAACTCCTGAGATCAAGCGATCCACCCGCCTCAGCCTCCCAGAGTACTAGACAGGTGTTAGCCACCATGCCTAGCTTTGCTATTACTTTTCTCAGGGCTTCATAGTTCTCTCTGTAGAGATCCTTCATGCCTTTTGTTAAGTATGTTCCAAGGTATTTCATTTTCTTTGAAGCTACTGTGAAGGGTATTGTGTGTTTGATTTGGTTCTGGTATATAAGAGGGCTACTAATTTGTGGACATTGATTTTATATCCTGAGACGTTACTGTGTGTCTTGGTCACTGGAGTTTTCTAAGTATAAGATCATATATCAGCAAAGAGTGAGAGTATGACCTCCTCTGTCCACATTTGAATACCCTTGATTTCCTTCTCTTGCCTGATTACATGGGCCAGGACTTCCAGCACTATGTTGAATAGTAGTAGCAATACTGGACGTCCTTGTCTGGTTCCAGTTCTAAGTGGAAAGGCTCTCAGTTTTACTTCATTTAATATGCTATTGGCTATGAGTTTCCTGCAGATGGCTTCTCTATCAGTTTAAGAAATGTCCCACCTGTTCCTATTTTCTCAAGTGTTCTTATCAGAAAAGAATGCTGAATTTTGTCAAGTGTGTTTTGGGAGGATCTATTGGGAGGATCATATGATCTTGTTTTCCCTTCTGTTGATATGGTGATCTATTGGGAGGATCATATGGTCTTTGTTTTCCCTTCTATGGGAAGGGAATGATCTATTCCCAAGTGATCTGTTGGGAGGATCATATGGTCTTTGTTTTCCCTTCTGTTGATATGGTGAATTACATTTATGGATTTATGTGTGTTGAATCAACCTTACATTCCTGCAATAAAGCCTATCCGATCACGAAGTATAATGTTTTTAATGTGTAGCTGTATTCTGTTTGCTAGGATTTTATTGAATATTTTTACGTTGATATTAATTAATGATATTGATCTATAGTTTTCTTTTTTTTGTTGGCTCCTTTCTTGGTTTTGGTTTCAGGGTGATATTTACTTCACACAAGGAGTTGGGGAGGCGTGTACCTTCCCCCTCTATATTCCACAGTAGGTTCTGCCAGATAGGTATGAGCTCCTCTTTGAAGCTTTGGTGTACAAATCCAGACTTTTCTTTGTCAGAGCTTTTTTATTGTTGCAATTTTGGTGCTTGATGTTTTCTCTGTTCAAAATTTCTAATTCTTTCTGGCTGAGTTTGGGGAGCAAACAATGTAAGCTAATCATTTGTACCCTCATATTAATCTGGAAAAAAAAAATCAATCACAGGAGTGGTGAAAGCCTAGACTTAGGCCTTGGACTCCTGTTGTCAGCATCTATGGAGCTTCCAGGCTCTGTAAGGCCCACTCAGACTTATGTTCTCTCTCTAGATTTTGTATGAATCCCATGTTTCTTAGTTCCCAGGTATCATTATGGTAAATTCTTTCTCGTTTTGCTGACCTCGCAACAGTTGAGTATCTTCTCATTATACCTTCAAAATAGTGTCACTGGACAAAAAAGAAACAATGATGTTCCCAGTATATTTAGCTTAATAGGCATATCACCTTAAAGCTTATTTTGCTTTTTTTTTAATGTTTTTTTTTCTTTTTTATTGAATGGTAACTATGTACATTAATGCACTTCTGGGGTACAGTGTGGTGTTTGCACACACAATCCGAAACACTTCCATCAAACTAGTTAACACAGCCTTCAAGTCATTTTCTTAGTTATTGTGTTAAAATGTTCATATTCTACTCTTAGAAAGATTCACTTGTACCCTTGTAAGATAAACCACGAAAGTGATCCCTCCAAACTCCCTCCCTCCACCTATTCCCCCCTCCCTTCTCCCTCCCCCTCCCCCTCTTCTTAGGCTCTTTAGGTTATAGCTTTCATATAAAAGGTATAAATTAGTTTCATAATAGGGGTATGTACATTGGATACTTTTTCCTCCATTCTTGTGATACTTTGCTAAGAAGAACATTTTCCAGATCCATCCATGTGAACATGAAGGACGTAAAGTCTCCTTCTTTCTTTATGGCTGCATAGTATTCCATGGTGTACATATACCACAGTTTGTTGATCCATTCGTGGATTGATGGGCACTTGGGCTTCTTCCATGACCTGGCAATTATGAATTGGGCTGCAATAAACATTCTGATACAAATACCTTTGTTGTAATGTGATTTTTGGTCGTCTGGGAATATACCTAATAAAGGAATTGCAGGGTCAAACGGCAGGTCTATTTTTAGTTCTCTAAGTGTTCTCCAGATGTCTTTCCAAAAGGAATGTATTAGTTTACATTCCCACGAGCTGTGTAGGAGTGTTCCCTTTTCTCCACATCCATGCCAGCATCTCTGGTTTTGGGATTTTGTGATATGGGCTAATCTTACTGGAGTTAGGTGATACCTCAAAGTAGTTTTGATTTGCATTTCTCTGATGATTAAGGATGGTGAGTATTTTTTCCTATATCTATAGGCCGTGTGCCGATCTTCTTCAGAGAAATTTCTGTTCAAGTCCCTTGCCCACCCTGAGATGGGATCACTCATTTTCTTCTTGCTAATACGGAAAGCTTATTTTGCTTTAAAATGTATAACATAATATAAAACCTGGGTGCTTATACATCATGATACTAACAATGTTTAGAACTGAATGATGGTAATGTGGGTGTGATGTGATATACATATTTGTTTTAATCCACGGTTCCCGGCTCATCACTCCCATAAGCCTCGTTACCATCTTTTGATACAATGGTGCAGCACTTTAGGCCTCAGCAAACAGAATCTCTCTCTCTTTCTCACTTTCTCCTGCCCTCCACGTGTCCAAGTCAGGATTCTAATCTGATTCTAGGTCATAAGATCCTCATTCCAGGGAGGGTCCTGCCCATACCCTGGAAAAAGGAATGCTGCACAGAGAGGCCGAGGAGAATCTGAACAAACAGGCCTTGCTGGGTTTCCCTACTCAGCCTGCTAGTGTTAGATCATACCCTTTTTGTCCAATCACATTTCAAGATGGTTGTCTTTAATCCATAAAAGGCCCAAGAGCACAGGGTTAAGAGAGCTTCTGGATATGGAAACTGACAGGAAGATGAACAAAAACTCACCATGGACTGGAAGTGTGGTGTACCCCAACTCCAGAGGGCCAGAAGCTTCTGGCTTGGGACTTTTCTAGACCTCATCCTTTGTATCTCTTTGTCTGGCTGTTTATATGTATCCTTTTAAATAGCCTTTGTAATAAGCTGAGAAACATCTGAGTTCTGTGAGCTGCTGTACAAATTAATGGACCTCCAAGAGGGGGCCATGGGGCCCCCACCTTGAAGCCAATCTGAGGCCCTGAGTTGCTTCTGACTGGCGATAAGGAAGGGGTGGTCTCATGATACTGAGACTGTATTTTCTGAGATTATCTTCAGGTAGGTAGCATCAGAATTGAATTGAGTTGGAGGACCCTATGCTGGTATCCACTGCAGAACTAATTGCTTGGTTGGTGTGAGGGGGGAAACCCCCACATTTGGTCACACAGAAGGCTTCTTGGTTGATTATTGTTATGGTTTACAATCAAATAAAAATACATACAGCGGGCATACTTCTTTCTTTTTTCACAATAAGTATTTTTTTAATGAGCATATACTAATTACACTTTAATGTCTTTTTTTTTTTTTT
>NW_003852400.1:15114883-15128929 GCF_000181295.1 Otolemur garnettii | reverse complement strand
GGCACCTGTGGCTCAAAAGGGTAGGATGCCAGCCCCATATGCCAGAGGTGGTAGGTTCAAACCCAGCCCCAGCCAAAAAAACAAAAACAAAAACAAAACAAAACAAAAATTAAAAAAACACAAAAAACCTGAGTCTTTTAAAGAAACAGCACATACTGCTAAATGTTTTTAGAAAGATCACGTGATTTGGGCTGGGCCCCAGAGGACCTGCAAGGTGAGGGTGTCCTGGAGGGAATTTTCCCTGAGTGAAATCTGAGAAGCAAATGCCTCTCTAGTGAGAGCTGGACTATAGCTGAAGCAGTGAGCACTCCATTAAAGGACACAAAAAATTGAATACAGTTGGTGGAGATTGTTGGGGATTCTTTTTTTTAACTTCAAAAATTATAAAATATTTGATTTTTAAAAGATGTGATTTATACGAAGGTATGAAGCATAATAATAAAACAATAAAGTCTGGGTGTGGTGACTTGCCTCTATAATCCCAGCACTTTGGAAGACCAAAGCAGGAGGATGAGGACAGGAGTTTGAGACCAGCTTGGGTAATATAATTTGAATCCTCACAATTATATGATGATAAAGATGCCATTATTATCATTCCCCATTCAGTATACGAGGAAACAAAGAGCTAAACGACTTTCTCAAAATCATAGTTCATAAGTGGTAGTCCATGGTTTCATATTCAGGCAACCCAGTTTAAGTTGTACCCTTAACCAGTAGTTCTCTATATCCTCTAAACAATATATAGGCATACCTTATTTTATTGTGCTCTGCAGATATTGCTTTTTTGGCGGGGGGGGCGGGGATAGAGTCTCACTATGTTACCCTCAGTAGAGTGCCGTGGCATTATAGCTCACTGCAACCTCAAACTCTTGGGCTTAAGCAATTCCCTTGCCTTAGCCTCCCAAGTAACTTGGACTACAGGTGCCCGCTACAATGCCTGGCTATTTTTTTTGTTGCAGTTGTCATTGTTGCTTTCGCTGTCCAGGGCCAGGTTTGAACCTACCAGCCTCAGTGTATGTGGCTGGCACCCTACCACTGAGCTACTGGTGCCTTTTTTTTTCTTTTTTTGAGACAGAGTCTCACTCTGTTGCTCTGGTTAGAATGCCATGGTGTCATAGATCACAGCAATCTCAAATTCCTTGGGCTGAAAGGACGCTCTTGGCTCAGCCTTCTGAGTAGCTGGGACTATAGGTGCCCACCACAATGCTTGGCTAGATTTTTTTTTCTATTTTTAGTAGAGATGGGGTCTCACTCTTATTTCTCAGGTTGGTCTCAAACTCCTGAGCTCAAGGGATCCACCTGTCTCAGCCTCCCAGAGTGCCAGGATTACAGGTGTGAGCCACCATGCCAGGCCCAAATACTACATTTTTTACAAATCGTAATTCTGTGATGTTCCTACATAGAGTAAGTCTATTAGTGCTGTGTTTCCAGAAGCGTGTGCTCACTTCATGTCTCAGTCACATTCTGGCAGTTCTCACAATATTTCAGACTTTTTCATTTTTATTGTATGTGTTGTGGTGATCTGTGATCTTTGGTGGTGTTGTTATTATGATTGTTTGGGGATGCCACAAACCACACCCATATAAGATAGCAACTCAATCCATAAACATATGTGTTCTGACTGCTCCACTGGCCAGTCATTCCCCCAAGGGCCCCCCTCACCTCAAGCCTTCCTACTCCCTAAAACATAACAATGTTGAAATTAGGCTAATTAATAACCCTACAATGGCTTCTAAGTGTTCAAGTGAAAGGAAGAGTCACATGTCTCTTACTTTTTAAATCAAAAGCTAGAAATGATTAAGCTTAGTGAAGGTGACATGTCAAAAACCAAGATAGGCTGAAATCTAAACTTCCTGCACCAACAGTCAGCCAAGTATAATAGCAAAGGAAAAGTTCTTGAAGGAAATTACAAGTGCTACTTCAGTGAACACACAAATGATAAGAAAGCAAAACAGCATTATTGTCGATTTGGTGAAAGTTTCAATTGTCTGGACAGCTTGTCAATGCAGCCACCACATTTCCTTAAGGGCTTCCTTAGGCTTAAGCTAAACCCCAATCCAGAGCAAGGCCTTAACTCTCTTCAATTCTATGAAGGCTGAGAGAGGTAAGGAAGCTGCAGAAGGAAATTCTGAAGCTAGCAGAGGTTGGGTCATGAGGTTGAAGGAAAGAAGCCATCTATATAACATGAAAGTGCAAAGTAAAAATAGCAAGGGCTGATGTAAAAGCTGCCACAAGTGGCTTGGCACCTGTGGCTCAAGTGGTTAAGGCAACAGACACATACACCTGAGCTGGTGGGTTTGAATCCAGCCTGCTAAAAGCTGCCTCAAGTTATCCAGAAGATCTAGCTAAGATCATTGTTGAAGATGGCTACCCTAAACAATGTATTTTCAGTGTAGATGACACAGCTTTCTATTGAAAGAAGATGTCATCTAGGACTTTTGTAACTGGAGAGAAAGAATCAATGCCTGGCTTCAAAGATTCAAAGGACAGGCTGACTCTCTAGTTAGGGGCTAATGCAGCTGGTGACTTTAAGTTGAAGCCAATGCTCATTTCATTCTGAAAATTCTAGGACCATTAAGAATCATGTTAAATCTACTCTGAGCTCTATCAGTGGAACAGCAAAGCCTGGATGGCAGAACATCTGTTTACAATATGGTTTACTAAATATTTTCAGCCTTTTGTTGAGACCTACTACTCAAAAGAAAAAAATCCCTTCAAAATATTATTTTCCATCATCAAGAGCTCTGATGAGATATATGAGGAAATGAATGTGTTTTCATGCCTCCTAATGCAACATCCATTCTGTAGCTCATAGATAAAGGAATAGTTTTGACTCACAAATCTTATCACTTAATACATTTTGTAAAGCCAGAGCTACCATAGTGAATCCTCTGATGTGTCTGGGCAAAGTAAACTGAAAACCTCCTGGAAAGGATCCACCATTCTAAGTGCTATTAGAATCACGAATCCATCATTCTAAGAGCCAATAGAATCCATAAATGTGTACAAATATCAACCTTGACAGGAGTTTGGAAGACATGGATTCCCACCCATATGACTTTGAGGGGTCTGAAACTTTAGTGGCAGAAGTAATTACAGATGAAGTGAAAATAGCAAGAGATTTAGAACTACAGTGGAGCCTGAAGATGTGTCTAAATTGCTGCAATCTCAGGTAAAACATGAAAGGGTGGGGAGCTGCTTCCTATAGACAAGCAAAGAAGGTGATTCTTGACATGTAGTCTACTCCCGGTAAAGATACTGTGAAAGTTGTTGGTTGAAATGACAACAAAGGATTTAGAATATTACACACATTTAGTTGATAGAGCAGTAGAAAAGTTTGCAAAGATTGATGCCCATTATGAATGAAGTTCTACTGTGGGTAAAACGCTCTGCAATAACATTGCATGCCACAGTGAAATCTTCATGAAAGGAAGAGTCACTCAATGCTGCAAACTTCATGGTTGTTTTATTTTTAGAAATTTGTCCAGCCATCCCAGGCTTCAGCAACTCTGGTCAGTCAGCAGCCACCAAAATCCAGGCAAGACCCTTCACCAGCAAAAAGATTACAATTCACTAAAGACTTAGATGATCATTAGCATTTTTTAACAATAAAGTATTTTTAAATTAAAGTATGTACAGTTTTTCTTTAGACATATACTATTGCACACTTAGTATACTATAGTACAGCATAAACATAACTTTTATATGTGCTGGAAACCAAAACATTCTGTGACTCACTTTATTGCAATATTCAGGGCCTGAACCAAGGCATCCCTGTGTTGCTATTCTACTTATTTTCAAATCACAGACAAATAGAATCACACAGCAGCCTTTGTTTTGTTTATCCAGAGGCACATCCTGAGGTTTGGATTCTAATGCAAATGTTTTATTTGGGAAGTGAGCCACAAAAGCCCAGGAGGGGAGCCTGGAACTGAGATAGGCAGAGAAGGCACAGGTTGTTATCCAAGAAGTTACCTCTGTGAGGAACTGCATCTGGGAACCAGAGAGGAATATATAGGTGAGAGTTATTCCACCTAAGGGGTAAGGGAGCTGGGCTGCTTATGCACATTGCCTGCCCTTCCCTGGCACTCCAGCCCGTCATGTGTGCTGGCAGAGTAGGTTTCAGCAAACAGAGAAACTTCCCTGGCAGAGGGCTGTAGTTTCAGGCACTTGGAGGTTTGGACCCGCCTGTGCTGAAATGTGAGGCACAAAGGGACACAAGCAGGGCATTGCCAGTGTCTGCTACAAACTGCACGAGGTTCTGCAGTGTTCTTTTTTGGTTTTTATTTCTCACCGTTGTGGTTGTGTGATTCATCATTGTTGGTATGTTAATACCTGTGGTTCTTTTATTTTCATTGTATGAGTATGTTCCATCTATTAGCCCGTTCTTCTGTTAATGAACATTTGGGCTATTTCTACCCTTTTGTTATCATGAGCAACGCTGCCTTAAATGTTGTTGCACAAGTCTCAGTGCATCTGTGCAGGAGTTTCTCCTACACACTTAGTTTTAGAATTTTTGAGGTAGGAGATAATTTACACCTTAAGCTATTGTGACTATAGTAGTTCTTCCAGTTACACCTCCAGCAGCAGAGTATGAAATTTTCTAATATTTTATATCTTCCAAAACATGCTATAACTAAGCTTTTAATTTTTCCTAGTCTGGTATAAAATGATAAATAGTGAAAATTCTTTATCTTTTAGGAATATATATATACATATATACATATTAAAAATTTTTTAAATCACATGGGTCAGGTCACTATTTGTTTCTACCATTGTAAATTGTATAAGAATAAAGATTGGATAATAATACTTGCAGTTTTGACTATGAATTAATGAAAGTATTTTCCTTGCATTGCAGGTGCATGTGGGAATACTTAAGGGAAGCATCATATCTTGATGTGCTTGCATTACTAGTAATAATGATTGTATTTTATTTATGTATATATTTATTTATTTTATTTTGAGACGCAGCCTCAAGCTGTCACCCTGGGTAGAGTGCTCTGGTGTGTCACAGCTCCCAGCAACCTCCAACCCCTAGGTTTAGGTGATTCTCTTGCCTCAGCCTCCCAAGTAGCTGGGACTACAAGTGCCCGTCACAACACCCAGCGATTTTTTGGTTGTAGTTGTCATTGTTGTTTGGTGGGCCTGGGCTGGATTCAAACCCGCCAGCTCTGGTGTATGTGGCTGGCGCCTTAGCCACTTGAGCTACAGGTGCCAGTAATAATGATTTTATAAGCTTAAAACTAATATTCAAGTATTAGTTGTAAGTAGATTAGGAATTAGATTAGGAATATGATTAGAGAGGATGGACAAAAGGAAAACAAAAAAAGGAGATAACTGATTTGAGAAGAACCTTAATTTCAGTACAAAGCACTGTGTAGGACCTGCCCCTTTTAAAATTCCGAAGGCTGTCTTGCTGGAACTTCTCCCTCCACCTAAAATGCTCCCCTGCCACTGTAGCTGCAAACCACAGAGGTTTTCCACCAAGGTGGGGCTGCTCGCTCCGGGAGAGTGATTTTGGGGAGTTGGGAATGTAAAATGTTTAAACTGTGTTGAACACAGCAAGAATTGCTCCGGAACAGATAAGAAGATGAAATATCTCTGTTCTTCCGTCACCTTGGTTTGGCCAGAGGAGTCTTTCTGTCTGGACATAAGGCTTTCAGGGTATTAAAAAATCACTTCTGTGGGCTGGCCACATGCCCCTGGGGCTGGTAGATTGGAATCCAGCCAGGGCCTGATAAACAACAACAAAAATGTACATATATATATAGCTGGTTGTTGTGGCAGGTGCCTGTAATCCCAGGTACTAGGAAGGCTGAGGCAAGGGAATCGTTTGAGCCTGAGAGTTGGAGGTTGCTGTGAGCTATGACACCTCACTCCACCAACGGGGACATGGTGAGACTCTGTTTCAATTTAAAAAAAATTTTTTTCTGTGATTTGTGAACTTGGTCTAATTATGGTGTTTCTCTGATGATCTGCTCCTGGACTGTTTCACTATCCAAACTCTGTATAAAGATCATAAATGCCTTAAAACAACAAAAGTAGACAGCACCCATGCTCAGTGGGTAGGGCATTGGTCACAAACATTTAAGTTGGCTGTTTCGAACCCAGCCTGGGCCAGCTTAAACAATAAGGACAATTGCAACAACAACAGAAAACAATAGTTGGGAAGGAGCCTGTGGTCCCAACTGCTTGAGAGGCTAAGGCAAGAGAACTGCTTAAGCCTAAGAGTTTGAGGTTGCTGTGAGCTGTGACGCTACAGCACTCTACTGAGGACTACATAGTGAGACTCTGTCTCAAAAAAAAAAAAAACCCAAAACAAGAAAAAAATAAGTAAAAAGTAAATCCATATAATTAAAGTAGTTAATCAAAGAAATAGTTTAGTTAAGAAATGCAAGTACAGCAAGAGCCATGATGGGATTCTTTGCCTTGCCTTCATGAGATTTATGATTGAAACACTGGTGTATGAAATAAAGAAAGAGCTAGCCTGGCATTCGGGGTGGCATACTGGAAGCCTCACAAATTCCTCACTGCTCTTTTTTTTTTTGAGACAGCCTCAAGCTTTTCCCCTGGGTAGAGTGCCATGGCATCATGCTCCCAGCAACCTCCAACTCCTGGGCTCAAGCGAGTCTCCTGCCTCCGCCTCCCAAGTAGCTGGGACCACAGGCGCCTGCCACAACGCCTGGCTATTTTTTGGTTGCAGCCATCATTGTTGTTTGGCGAGCCCGGGCTGGGGATTCGAACCCGCCAGCTTAGGTGTATGTGGCTGGCGCCTTAGCCATTGAGCCATAGGCGCCGAGCCCCTCACTGCTCTTAAAAACTGTTTCTTTAGGGGTGGTACCTGTGGCTCAGTGGGTAGGGTGCTGGCTCCATATACCGGAGGTGGTGGGTTCAAACCAGGCCCCAGCCAAAAACTGCAACCAAAAAAAAAAAAAAAAAAAAACCAAAAAATATTTCTTTGTCTCTTGCCTGTCTATTATTTCCTATTTTCCAATGACCTCCTGCCCCTCCAAGCCACTAGAAAAGATACCCATAGAGTGTTGGGCCTGGTACCTGACAATGCATAACTTGCCAACTGGATCTAATGCAAAAGTTAATGTGAAAGTCTTCTACAAATGAAGATTTTCAAAAGTGTGAATGAGGTCAGCTGTGGTGGCTCACATCTATAATCCCAGCACTTTGGGAGGCTGAGGCAGGAGGATCAGTGGAGGCTAGGAGTTGGACACCCACCTGGGCAACATGGGAAGATCCTGATTCTACAAAAAATAAAGAAATAAAATAAAAATAATTATTTAGGTGCTGTGGTACATGCCTATACTCCAGCTACTCAGGAGGCTTTGGTGGGAGGATTGTTTAAGCCCAGGAATTCAAGGCTACAGTGAGCTATGACCTACTGGGACACTGTTCTGTAGCCTGGACAACAGAGTAAGACCCTCACTCAAATAAACAAATAAATAAAATGAAATAAAATAAAATAAGAATTTTTAAAAACTGAGTGAATATAGCAACTTGATTTAGGGGTATAAGGATGACATTGAAGTATGGCATTAAAGTTCTGCGTCTATTAAAATGTAGTGTCTCTATTATAGGTAGATTTATTTATTTATTTAAAGACAGAGTCTTACTCTGTCACCCTGGATACAGCGATGTGGCATCATAGCTCATAGCAACCTCAAACTCCCGGGTTCAAGTGATCCTCTTGTCTTGGCCTCCTGAGTAGGTGGGACTACAATGCCTGGCTAGTTTTGCTATTTTTAGTAGAGACAGGTCTCACTTTTGCTCAGGGTGGTCTTGAACTCCTGAGCTCAAGCAATCCACCTACCTTGTCTTCCCAGAGTGCTAGGATTACAGGCGTGAGCCAACATCCAGCCTATAGGTAGATTTTATACTCTATGGGTAACAGGTTTCCTGCTCTGTACTCTTACACAAGGGTCCTCTTTGAACCCTTTTCACTTTGGAACAAGTAGTTCTTCTAGGGGGCTTTTCACAGGAGAAAGCTTTGTCAACATTAATAAATTCTTGCAACACTTTAGGGAAGGAAGAAGCTGTTCCCAGCGTAAGAGTTGTGGAATTTTCTAGGGCTATCACAGATGACCAGAAACTGTGTGGCTTCACACAGCAGAATGTATTCTCTCTGAGTCCTGCAGGCAGGGTGTGTTCCTTCAGGAAGTTCTGAAGGAGAGTCCCTTCCACGCTCTGGTGGCTGCAGGCAGTCCTCAGTAGTTCCTTACACTACTACACATAAGGCCACTAGTCATTGGATTTGGGCCTATACCTCCATCCAGTTTGATCTCCTCTCAAGATCCTTAACTTACATACAGCCATAAAGACCCTTCTTTCCAAGTAAGTTCCCTATCTCAGTGAGGTGGGGCTGTTGGAACAAATGACATGGACTAGGTGGCTTAAACAACAAATATGTGTTCCTCACAGTTCTGGAGGCTGGAAGTCCAAGGGCAGGGTGCCAGCATTGTTTGGTTCTGGTGAGAGACCCATTTCTGGCTTGCGGACTCCTCTTTTCTTGCTGTATCCTCACACAGAAGAGAGAGAGATCAATCATCTCTCTCATGTTTCTTCCTTCAGGGCACTAATCCCTTTCACAAGGGCTCTACCCTCATGATCTAATTTCCTCCTAAAGGCCTCACCTTCAAATACCTTTGGAGGTTAGGGGTTCAGCACATAATTTCTGGGAAGAATAAACTTTCAGTTCCTCGCAACTGACAAAGATATTCTGCTTACTGAACTGTAGTCAGGATTCTGAACCTTCTCTTAGGCCCATCTGTGTATGTCCTTGTAAAATCCATTTTAGCAAAGAAGCCTGCTAAGTCAGTTTAGCCAGAACCCCTACCCTAATTATCTGATCAGGGTCCTCATCCTCTACCATCCCCTAGGTGATGTCTGATTACCCTGGACTGTCTTCAGCAAGAAGGTTGGTGTAGCCATATCCTTCCTCTCTTCTCTTCCTTTTTTTGCAGTTTTTGGCCAGGGCTGGGTTTGAACCTGCCACCTCTGGCATATGGGGCCAGCGGCCTACTCCTTTGAGCCACAGGTGCCGCCCCTCCTTCCTTTTTTTTCTTTGAGCAGACTCTCAAGCTGTCGCCCTGGGTAGAGTGCTATGGTGTCATAACTCACAGTAACCTCCAACTTGGGCTCAAGCAATCCTCTTACCTCAGTTTCTCTATTTTTAGTAGAGACAGGCTCTCGCTTTCGCTCAGGCTGGTCTTGAAATTGTGAGCTCAGGCTTGGCGCCTGTGGCTCAAGCGGCGAAGGCGCCAGCCACATACACCTAAGGTGGTAGGTTCGAATCACCAGCCCGGCCCGCCAAACAACAATGATGGCTGTAACCAAAAAATGGCCAGGCGTTGTGGCGGGCGCCTGTAGTCCCAGCTACTTGGGAGGCTAAGGCAGGAGACTCGCTTGAGCCCAGGAGTTAGAGGTTGCTGTGAGCGTGATGCCATGGCACTCTACCCAGGGGGATAGCTTGAGGCTCTGTCTCAAAAAAAAAAAAAAAAAAAAGAAAAGAAAGAAATTGTGAGCTCAACCAATCCACCTGCCTCAGTCTCCTAGAGTGCTAGGATTATAGGCGTGAGCCACTGAGCCCCGCCCAGATGTTTATTTCTGACGTTTCTTCTTAGTAATTGTCCATCCACTGAGTTTCATTCTGCTCCTTGCCTATAAATTTCTACCTGTCCATGCTGTGTTTAGAGGTAAGGCCAATTTCTCTCCCTTAGTGCAATACCTTATTGCAGTAGTCCCAAAAAAAGTCTTCCTAACTGTGTTTTAACAAGCATCACTGAATAATTTTTTCTTTAACACAGTCCCAGGTTGTGGGTGGACATATCTTTTGGGAGGCCACAATTCAACCTATTATCTAGAGGAGGCAATGGAAAACATGCTGGTGGGAGATGCTAATTACATTATCTATTCAGCAGTTCTGGCTCTCTCTCTCCTTAGGGGGTAAGGTGGAGAAACACCACGTAGGATGGTAAAGAGGAGACGTCTTCCTTTGTGTGTTCTGAGAATACCTTTTCCCTAACAGTAACAGATGTCTGTTCTCACTGCAGAGATTCTTAAGGAACTCAGCCAAGGGGTAGTGGTTCTAATATTTTCACTGGGGAGAATATAGATTAGCTCCCTAAGAAGGAAAAATACAGTATGTGTGCTGTTAGATGGACAGACTACAAGAGAATTTCTTTATCCTGACTGATTTTTTAAAAATTTTTCCTTCCCTATCTTGATGTCTTAAAAATATGTATTTTTAAAGTTCATCTCTAGAGAGACTTAAACTTATTCCATAATGTTACACAATCTTCATCTTATCTAAAAATAAAGTAATAATGACAAACTGTTAACTTTTTCATTCTTGGGTTTTTTTGCCTTTTTATTTGTTTGTTTAATTTTTCTGTATTTTTATACTTGAAAAGTTAGCTTGATACATTGCCCATCATTAGAGATAGATCATTAAGCAATGCCATTTACTTCTTCATTTATGTATTTTTCACTAAAAGCTGGATTTTTAAGCAATGAAACTGTGTTCCTGTCTAATCTTCCTTAAAAAAATTACAGTGGTACTATTTTAAGAAGTGTGTGGCTTGGCGTTTGTAGCTCAAGTGGCTAAGGCACCAGCCACATACACCAGAGTTGGCAGGTTTGAATTCAGCCCGGGCCTGCCAAACAACAATGACAACTACAACCAAAAAATAGCCAGGCGTTGTGGTGGGTGCCTGTAGTCCCAGCAACTTGGGAGGTTGAGAGAATTGCTTAAGCCCAGGAGTTGAAGATTGCTGTGAGCTGTGATGCCACAGCACTCTATCCAGGGTGACAGCCTGAGGCTCTGTCTCGAAAAAAAGAACTGTGATTACTCCATTCTTATTATCTTTTCAGAGAACAACTTAAATAGTATAGGTAAGTCAGCTACAGAAAGGCTGGTGGGTTTGGGCTTGAGTGTGTGCTGTGCTTCAAATTATCACAGAGAAAATACCTTTGTGAGAAACACTTAAATCACCCCAAAAGGTGAATAATATCACTATACAAAAAGCTGCTATATGGCAGTGCCTGTGGCTCAGTGAGTAGGGCGCCAGCCTCATATACTGAGGGGCCAGGGTTCTAACCCAGCCCTGGCCAAACTGCAACAACAAAAAGAAAAAATAGTGGGGCATTGTGGCGGGCATCTATAGTCCCAGCTACTCAGGAGGCTGAGGCAAGAGAATCGCCTAAGCCCAGGAGTTGGAGGTTGCTGTGAGCTGTGATGCCATAGCACTCTACCGAGGAAGATAAAGAGAGACTCTGTTTCTAAAAAAAAACAAAACAAAACAAAAAAGCTGTAACTGCATTGCCTCTGTGAACCACATTTACATTTACTTTGTTTTTTCTTTCTTTTCCCACTTTAATATTAAGCCTCTCTCTCTTAAGGCTGCAAGTCACATGATTTCAATTAGAGAGTTTTCAAAAGCAATCTATCCCACTGTGCCCATTTAACAATGAAGAAATTGAAATGCTAAAGGGTAAATGAACAACTAGAGGGAAAAAAGTCAGGATCTAGTGCACACATCTCCTAAAGCTGTACCTGAATTTTAAAGAATTTAATGAAAATCATTATCATGAATATTCTAGATATTTTTTTTTTTTGAGACAGAGCCTCAAGCTGTGCCCTTGGGTAGAGTGCTGTGGCATCACAGCTCACAGCAACCTCCAACTCCTGGGCTCAAACGAGTCTCCTGCCTCTGCCTCCCAAGTAGCTGGGACCACAGGCGCTCGCCACAATGCCTGGCTATTTTTTGGTTGCAGCCGTCATTGTTCTTTGGCGGGCCTGGCTGGATTCGAACCCACCACCTCAGGTGTACGTGGCTGGCTTCTTTGCCCCTTGAGCCACAGGTAGATCCAATATCTAGATCTTGAATGAAATAATAACAAAAAAAATTGATGTTATTTCTATTTTTTTCTAAGATTTCTTAAGAAATAGAATTTTAAAACCTGAAAAATGATTTATTTACCTGTCCCTGAATATTTTGAGATTTTTTTTTTTTTTTTGCAGTTTTTGGCCGGGGCTGGGTTTGAACCCGCCACCTGCAGCATATGGGGCTGGTGCCCTACTCTTTTGAGCCACAGGCGCTGCCCAATGTTTTGAGATTTCTAACTCATTAATTAGTTAAGATCACATACAAACACAAATGAAACATCTAAAAGTTATTGTAGGAACTTCAGTGAAATCTTCATCTGCTCAAGAATCTGTTTGCTCATATTTGAGATGAGTGGCTTAACGAACATATTTGTTTAATCCAATTTCTCTATGCAAATTTTGTACTTTCAAATTGAGATGTGTGTGCAGTGATATCTGACAGGCCAGTGCTGCAGATTATATCCATTTCCGTAGCAGTGCTAAGTCAGTTATTAAATATCTAAAAATTACCTTTTTGCCTATTGTGGCTTATTCCAGTGAACAGCAATTAAGAGCGTATAAAGCTTTTTCACCTATGATATCTCATTTAATTTCCACAACAACTCTGTGAGAGAGGATTTTTCCCTTATTTATTAATGAATACAAGAGAGCCTCTGAGATTTGCTCACCATCTCAGTTCTCCCTGCACATCAGCCTTATTTAAAAATAGAGAATCCAAATAAATTCTGTGGTTTAGAAAATAGTATTGTACCAATGCCAATTTCTTAATTTCGTTAACTGCATCATGGTTTCATAAGATGTAAATGTCAGGGAAAGCTGGGCAAAGTATATACCATACACTCTGCTCTACATTACTTCTTCAACTTTTCTATAAATCTAAAACTATTTTTAAAATAGGCCAGGCACAGTGGCTTACGCCTGGAATCCTAGCATTCTGGGAGGCCAGGTGGGTGGATTGCTTGAGTGCAGGAGTTTGAGGCCAGCCTGAGCAAAAGTGAGACCTGTCTCTACTAAAAATAGAAAAACTAGCCAGATGTTGTGAAAGGCATCTGTAGTCCCAGCTACTCAGGAGGCTGAGGCAGGAGGATCAGCTTGAGCCCAGGAATTTGCAGTAGCTGTGAGCGCTGTTTCAAAGCAAACAAACAAACAAACAAACAATACTCTTTTAAAAGCATAAGAAAAATCCTCTAATTATTTCACAATGTGTTAGCAATTTTAGATCTGTCCGGGTAGAAATAATCTTTCCTTTTAGAGATGAGGAAATAGTATCTGAGCTGACTTTCCCCAGAGTCCCCAGAGACTCAAGTCTCTCAATTACTGATCTGATTTTTCCATAGCACCTGCCTGATTTGCAAGGGGTGTGTAGAAATCTCATCAGTCAAAAAGTTTTGTCAGTAGGCCCACATAGCCTATCTACACTTAGGAGTACATACAGATTGGTAGGTACAATTTGTTGAAATGCCTAAATTCCTTTTGTCTGTGAAACAATTTCCCCGTCATGTGACTGACTGTTCAGCTGATGTGCACCCCCAGAGGTTACTTCCATCTAGCTCCTGTGTTCCTGGAAGATACCGTCTCCTTTATTCGAAATCTGTTGCTTTTCTTGGGACCCACAGCCCTTCTCCCATCTCAGTTTATTTTTTCCTCTTGCCTTTTTTCTTGAGGTCAGCTGAGTGACGCTGTGAAGATAATACTCAAAAAAGTTTGAAGACATGTGCTTGTCTGCTTCCTATCCTTTAAGAAACATCCCAGTTCAGCAAGACTCAAGCACAGCTTACCTCAGATATGCCTCATTCTTGAGCATGGGGAACAGAAAAGACACATCTTCAAAATTCTGCTTTGGGTGTGACCTTCCTTATATTCAGCCACTTGACATAATCCCGTGGATCAGTAAGGGTTGCACGTGGCTAATTACTTCCATAGTAACCCACCTCACTGACGGGTATTAGATTCTGATTCTCTTCTTCACCTCAGTTCTTGCTTCCTGTTCTGACGTTGAACATCACCTCTTCTCTCACCCTCTCTTGACTTCAGTTTCTGAATCTTCTTTTTTGAGACAGAGACTCAAGCTGTCCCCCTGGGTAGAGTGCTGTGGCATCACAGCTCACAGCAACTTCCAACTCCTGGGCTCAAGCGAGTCTCCTGCC
>NW_003852400.1:15112273-15114837 GCF_000181295.1 Otolemur garnettii | reverse complement strand
GCCACAACGCCTGGCCATTTTTGGGTTGCAGCCATCATTGTTGTTTGGCGGGCCCGGGCTGGGGATTCGAACCCGCCACCTTTAGGTGTTTGTGGCTGGCGCCTTAGCCGCTTGAGCCACAGGCGCCGAGCCTCTGAATCTTCTTGCACTTGGCTGTTGAAGGATCCTAGGATGCCACTGAGCATATATTAAGGGTGAAGAGAAAGAATAAAAGAGCACAAATACATCACTGCCAGTTTTCCTGTCTTCTTACAAAGGTATAGAACTTCAAAAGAAAGACTAATAAAAATAAACTATTTTCATAGTTTTCATGTTCCCTTTCAGTTTAGGTTCGTCCGTAAAAGAAAAAACACTCTGTGGTTTTTCTTCTTCCTTCTCACTCTATTTTTTTTTTTTTTTTTTTGAGTCTTGCTCTGTTGCCCCAGGCTAGAGTGATGTGGTATCATCATAGCTCACAGAAACCTCAAACTCCTGGACTCAAACAATCCTTCCGCCTGGTGGGTAGCTGGGACTACAGGTGCGTGTCCTGACACCCGGCTAGTTTTCTATGTTTAGTACAGATGGGGTTTCACTCTTGATCAAGCTGCTCTCCAACTCCTGAGTTAAAAGGATCCTCCCACCTTGGCCTCCCAGGATGCTAGGATTACAGATGTGAGCCACCACACCTGGCCTTCTAATCTCTATTTCTGACGCTAACTAAAGAGGACAAACAGCCTATTTTTCTCTAGCAACTACTTTACTCCTGACACTAGCTATGTAGGGTTAGAGTAGACCCCCTCTACATAGGTTAAGGACTCAGTCCCACAAGACTGCCCCCCACTTTAGACGCCAACTGTAACACTCCCAGTTATACTTCTGGTTAACAAATCAGGGCTTGCTACAGCCCCCCCGGTTTGATAATTTGCTGTGCTGACTCACAGGACTCAGTGAACACTTACATTTACTGCTTTATCATAATGGATATTATAAAAGATATAGAAGAACAGCCAGATGAAGAAGTACATAGGGTAAGTTCTGAAAAGGTTCTGAGTACAGGAGCTCCTGGACCCCTTGTTAGGGACAGATAGCAGGTGCAGGCTAATAGCCTAACCCCTTCACCACAGAAGGGGAACAAACTTGAGGAGGCCGATGAACATCGGTGAATGTTTAGTACTAAACCCCACAACAGCAGGAAACTTGAGGTTAGGGACTCTTCCAGGCTTGAAGCAGATGTAGGACTAGGAGCTCACAACCCAGGGTGACCTTTTGCCCTATTTAGCCTCATTAGCATGATACAAATCACACAACCCCAGCACTGTGACAGTTTACGATTGCCATGGCAACCCCTGGAAATTACCCTTTAAAGCTAAAGATGGGGAGGACCCTGAGTTCTAAGAAACATCCACTTCTTTCTGAGGAGAATCAAGACTATTTCTCCTACTGCTTAGCATTTTTATTAGCTATAGACATAAGAGTAGAGATGAGTTAACACCCCAGGGTCTTCTCCACTTGTGGAGACAAACCCATCTCTCTTTTGGGATGAACATTTGCTTTGTTTTCTTGCTCATGCAGTAAAGACTGGGCGTGTGAACTGGTGAGTGCCTCTGTGTTTGATCTGTCACCACTTTGGTCCCAGGCTCCATTCTTGGGAACCAAGGACCAGGGAATTCCAAGCCACACCTGACATCATGGAATTATGATATGCCACCACTGCCCCTGATATGGATGTGTTTACCAAGCCATAAGCTCTCTGAATTTCATCTTTTTTTTTTTTTTGACAGTCTCATTGTGTCGCCCTCAGTAGAGTGCTACGGCGTCATAGCTCACAGCAACCTCCATTTTTTGGGCTTAAGCAATTATCTTGCCTCAGCCTCCCAAGTAGCTGTGACTACAGGCGCCTGCCATATGCCCAGCTACTTTTTGTTGCAGTTGTCATTGTTGTATTAGCTGGTCCGGGCCTGGTTTAAACCCACCAGCCTTGCTGTAACCACTGTGCTATGAGTGCTGAGCCTGAACCCCATTTCTCATGGATTGTAATTTACAGAGGGTTCATCACATAGGCATGATAATTATTAATTTAATCTCTAACACTTCTCCCTCCCCAGAAGACTGGGTGGGACGGCCTGAAAGTTTCACGCTTCTAATCATGGCTTGGTCTTTCTAATGATCATACTCCCTCCTGAAGCTATTTAAGGATTCAGCAAGAGTTGCCTCATAAGAATAATAGATGTTCCTATTATTCAGGAAATTCGAAGGGATATAGGAGCTCTGTGTCATGAACTGGAGCAAAGACCAATTATGCATTTCTTGTTAGGTGATAATATGCATAGTGATCTCATATACACATAGATTCTACTTTATAGGATAGGTGCAGTGGCTCATGCCTGTAATCCTAGCACTCTGGGAGGCCAAGGCAGGAGGTTCACCTGAGCTCAGGAGTTTGAGACTGGCATGAGCAAGAGCGAGACCCAGTCTCTACTAAAAATAAAAAAAAAAACTAGCCAGGCATTGTGGTGGGTGCCTGTAGTCCCAGCTACTCTGGAGGCTGAGGCAAGAAGAGCTTCCTTTCCTATCCTTGAGAACCA
>NW_003852400.1:15102703-15112085 GCF_000181295.1 Otolemur garnettii | reverse complement strand
GGGCTGGGGATTCGAACCCGCCACCTTAGGTGTACGTGGCTGGCGCCCCAGCCGGTTGAGCTATAGGCGCCGAGCCAAGAAGAGCTCTTGAGCAAAGAGTTGCCAAGTGTTGTATGAGTACGTTTCGATCTAGACTCCCTGCACACAAGGTTTACAGAGCTCTCTTCAATCCTAGGCGCGTTATAGTGCTGGGAGAATCCAACATGGCTATTTGTTTCTAAATATTTATAAATGAATCTAATGCAGAGCGACTTAAGTTACCTTCAATGGCCTGTCCACCTCCAGTTCTTTATACCCTAAAACCTGGAGAAGAGGTTGACATGAGCAGGGCAGGCTCGGTGGCTGCAAACTTGCTTAGTCAGCGCCATTACTGGCGGAATGAGTGGACATGTCCAAGAAGTGCCTAGCATTTACTTCCCGACTGTTTTCTGTAAAAAATATAGAATTCCTATCACAGAACAAAACAAGACAAACTTAGGGACAACACTAAACCAAGATTACCAGTATTTCCCACTCTGTACTAGCTGTGCAAAGACCGAGGTGGTTAAAGCCTGGGTTCGTTTTTAGGATGCTTTCAGCCAAGAGCACAGCTATCTTCGGAAAGGTGCTGTGCCCTGGATCGCGCAGACGCTTATTGCTAAGAGGCTGAGAAACGTGTAGCCCCGAAGATTGGCCGCCCCGCTGGGAATAAACTGGCTTCTCTAGAAATTAAGCTCGGCAGCCAATGCGGCGCCTCGGCCCGAGGGATTGGCGGCCACGGCCGTGACGCGGTCTGGGCGGGCCGGGCGGGTTTGCGACAGTGGCCACGGGTCCCGGCCCCGGGAGCTTAGAGGGAGCGAGCCGGGACCCGCGGCGCAGCGGAGGGGCCGAGCGCCCGCTCTCTGCCAGCACGGACGGTCTCTCCTCCCCTACGCAGCCAGCCCGCGTCCCCGAGCCTAGGCACCGGATCCCGGCGAAGGTGTGGACCCGGGGCTGGCGCTTCCAGGGCTCCTGAGCCAGCGAGAAGCCGAGGTTTGGCCTGCGGGCGCGGGGCGGCCCATCCGTGCAGGGCCGTGGCGGGATTGTCCCGCTCGCTGTGCCCCAGGCTGTGCCCCGGGGCGCGGCGCCTGCAGAGAGCGCGGGGAGAGCGGCGGCGAGCACGCCTGCCCTTGCGCGGGGGCAGCACGCGCGAGGGGATCCAAGTTGCTCGGCACGGCCGCGCCAGTCGTCCGAACCCGCCGCGCTGCGGAGGGGTGTGCGGAGCGCTCGGCTCTGCTCGGGCAACTTCACTTCTCCCGCCGCCCGGGAGAGGAGGGGCTGGGGAGGCGCCGGGGGCGGGAGGGGGCTCCTAATGTGTTCTTCCCCCAAACTTTCCCCACCTCGCGCCGGAAGGCGTTTGTGCTCGCTGGAGAGAACGCGGAAAGCCTGTGGAGCAGCGGGCGAGGCGTGGGAATCTCCCCCATTTGCCTGGCTAACCGCAGCCGGGGCCGAGCGGCGCTGCGGCCGAGATTTGGGGAAGTGGGAGCCGCTGGGCGGGGGCGTCCCGCGCCGAGCCGGCCCCGCAGTGTTTGTTTCCTTTCACTTCCTGCGGCAGCTGCTCCAGATGATGAGGAGGAGCGCGGGGCGAGGGCGGAGCGGCCGCGCGCCCCGGGTGTGAGCGCCCACCCGCTGCCGCCTCCCGGCCCCCCAGGCTCGGGCCATGCGTGCGCCCTGAGTACGGTCGGTCGGAGTTGTGGCCCGGCGACTTCGGAGGTCATGCTGGCTCGCTTTTGAGTGGCCTGGGGAGAGTGAAGAAACCCCAAAATGGAGGACTTTTCTACCAGGACCTACGGCACCAGTGGCCTGGACAACAGACCCCTGTTTGGGGAGACGTCGGCCAAGGTGAGTGCGGCCTGTGGCTCCAGGCCGGGTTGGGTTGGGGGGTGGGGGTGGGGCGAGTGTCTGCCCTCGAGCCCGGAGCCCCGGCTGGGTCTTTTCTGCGGCCCCTGGAAGCGCTTTCAGGAAGAAAGGTAATTTGCAATCCCGCTTTCCTCTCAAGATTGTTTGCTCTGCCACTCTTCGCCTGCTTTGGGACATGGTTGGCCAAGAGCCTTGAGGGCTGGGACGGTAGAAAAGTTCAGAAAGTTCTGTGCTGTTAGAATCCTTTTAGGGGGTGCGGAAGCCCCTCTCCGGAGGGGAGGTTTTGATGTGGTTGCAAAACTGCACCTGCAGCCGGTGTACTGACCTAGAGGCTTCGGAGGTGCGGCCCTTTTCCTACCAACCTGCCCGAAGAAAGCCAAAGAGTCCTGTTTACAGAGAATCCTTAGGGTTTATTCCTGAGGGGTGAAGCAGCCAAGGAGGAGAAAGGGAAAGGGAAAAAGCTAGGAAAACCCTCATCAAAGAAATGTGGGTTTCGTTGATGATGGCTCCCATTCCAGGAAGTGGTCAAAGGGTACTTGGACCCAAACGAGCTATAGTACATTATTCTAGGCCTTTAAAAATATAACACCTTTTGCGGTGGGCCAGCAATTGAGGCGGGCCCTTTCCTGTGATCAGCATTAACTTCTGAGTAGTTTAGGCATGATTAGCCTGGGCTTTTTTCCCCTTTAGAAAGTGGCATTGTTCATCTTTGATCCCAAATCAAGTTCTTTCATCTTCTCAAAAGGTAAGGTACATACAGAATCCAGGGCTTCTTGGATTTCTTAGCTTTGACAGGAGACCTGTAGCAGAAAGGATAGGGAACTTGGCTGACTCTTCCCAAATGTTTTAATGAGGAAATGTATTAAGCTTGATCTCTAGGAGGATGTACCTTGTTCTTCTTGTGGCTTTGCATAATCCAAGCCCATAGTGCTCCTGGTTTAAGAAGCATGGCTAGTCTAGTAGATGTCCTGTTTTTGTAAATTTTGAGCATTATATACTTGGCCCTAGGGATTCAAGGGACCTGGTCAGGTGGGGGAAATATGTAGACAAATGTCTTGTGGTTGAATCTGTGCTATAACAGGGACATTGGGGTACAAAGGAAACCTGGTTGCTTTTATATGGGAAATTTGGCCATCTGTCAGAAGAGCTTAGAGGTTCAGAGTCACCCTAACATGGTCGCATACAGTTGGGGTTCTGGGTGATCCACACCTCTGACCTTTGTAATATAAAGGTATATGACTTGGTAATGGACATACTGGTTTATGTAGACACTTAGAAATGTCTGTTTTTTGAACAGCTTGGTCCTAAACTTCAAATGACTTTGTTTCCTATTGCCTATGATCCATATCCATTTGAAATACATCTAAGAACTTTATTCTGAATGTATTGTTTACTCCGAATGTATGTTTATTGCATACTTAAATACAAGAGTATATTGCCCTGGGATTATTTAGGCATCCAGGGCATTGTAATATAGTGGCTTCATTTACTTGGAGAAAAAAGTCAATCATAATTCCTGATTTCTCAAAATTTCTCCTTTTAGCTCCCTCTGATAGGCTGATAGGGTATTTGGACATAGAGAAATTCCACAGAATGGAGAAAAGAGAGAGACCCAGGGTCAGAGGGCAGGAGACAAAACACTGTTTCTTATAAATCGAGATGCCACATCTGAGGGAAGAGAGGCATCCATCTTAGTTCAAAGCAAATGAAGCTTTTGAGGGCCTGAGGTAGACAAGACACAGGAATGGGGCCTAGGTAATGAAAGGATAGGACACGTTACAGTGGAGCCATTTCCACAGGAGACAGTGACTGCAAGAGTGGATGGATTCCTAGGGATCCTGGGAAGCCCATCCATCACTGGCCCTTCTCTCTGTGTGTCCAGCTTGCTCTCTTTTAGATGCCAGGAAACTGGACACAATAGCCACTTTACAGTGGAAACTTTCTGATAGTGAACCAGCACTTCCAAGGAAAAAGATCGAGAAAGGGAAAAGCTCACTTCCTGTCATAGTCTGACAGATTTTCTGAGCTTTTGGTAGTCTTTCTTGCTTTATAACAATTGTTATATATAGCCCCTCAATTTTAGGTGCAATCCCCTAACTTGAAGGCAGACGACTAAACTAAAGAGCAGAGTCTAGAGCAAGTTTGTGTTTTCTCAGCGCCAGGCAACATGCTGGACATTCAGCTCTCCCTCGCTTGATGTCAAATGCCTCTGTAAGATGGGTGTTCTCATTCCTGTTTTACTGCTAAGGAAGTGGAACCTCACAGAAGGTTACGTGTTGGTGGTACAAGTAGTTTTCCTCTGGTAATGTTTCACCAACTTGGTTTTGAACCGTGAAGCCAGTAGTAATTTAATTATGCAGTTTGTGCTTCTCAAGCACTTTAGATATTCACATACCTATGCTCTTTCTCAGGAAATAGGGGGCGAAGTGGTTTGCTTCATGTTACATAGTCAGTGGGAGAGAATGGAATCTACTAGAGAACAGTAAGTATATAACCAAGTGGACCTTGAGTAGCACCTTCCTGGGCAATCCCTGAAGGGACTTCTCTGTCTTTGGGTTACACATAGTGATTAGAGTTACTGAAAACCCAAATTTACTCAATCCTTCATCTGCTACTTAGAAATAATTTTACAGGTGGAGCCATGGACTGAAGGGCAAAATAAAATAGTTCCCTGTTGTTGAATAACTAACTAGTAAAGGATTTTTGGCAAAAAGGAGAGGTGTTCATCTTTTTTTAAAACACCGTAGACCTCATTCCTGGATACTTTTGGCATTATATGTTGCTAGGTGGACTGTCTTATGAATTCTGGTCTGAACGTCCATATACTTTGTTCATCTCTTTTAAGCTGTTCTAGGTTCTGAACCATAGTATTCCTCCCTTAGTTGAAAAACATGGCATAGTAGGCCAGGTGTGGTGGCTCACGCCTGTAATCCTAACACTCTGGGAGGCCGAGTCCATTGGTTTGCTTGAGTTCAGGAGTTCAGAGACCAGCCCGAGCAAGAGTGAGACCCTGTCTCTACTAAAAATGAAAAACTGAGGCAAGAGGATCTCTTGAGTCCAAGAGTTTGAGTTTGCTGTGATTTTTCGGCATTCTACTAAGGACGACAAAGTGAGACTGTCTCAAAAAAATAAAAAAATAAAGAAAAATATGGCACAGATACCAAGATAATGACAAATATTGGAGGTTTTAAGCCTGTGTTGTGGCCTAGCATTTTCTGAAGGAATGCTGTCCAGTGGAATTACTGTATAATGTGAGCCATACATATTTTAAATTTTCTAGTAGTCATGTTAAAAAAGTATTAAACAGGTGAAATTTTAATAATTTTATTTAACCCTGTATATCCAAAATAACATCATTTCAACATAGAATCAATATCAAAAATGGAGATTTTTTAATAATCCTTTCTTGTCCTAATTCTTTGAAATCTAATGTGGATTTTGCATTTACAGCTCATCTCACTTTGGATTAGCACTAGTTTCAAGTGCTCAGTAACTATGCATGGCTAGTACAGGTTGAGCGTCCCTAATCTGAAATCTGAGGTGCTTCAAACTCCAAAGATTGTTGAGTAGCAACTTGATGTGCTACAAGTGGAAAATTCCACATGTAAGTGCATAACCCAAACTTTGTTTTATGTACATAATTATTAAAAATATTGTATAAAATTACTTCCAGGCTATGTATATAATATGTATCTGAAACAAATAAATTTCATGTTTAGACTTGGGTCTCACTCCCAAGATATCTCATTTATATGCAAATTCCAAAATTCAAAAAAATCTGAAATCGG
Organism: Otolemur garnettii; assembly: GCF_000181295.1. Lineage (NCBI taxonomy): Eukaryota > Metazoa > Chordata > Mammalia > Primates > Galagidae > Otolemur > Otolemur garnettii. The sequence continues at coordinate 15,106,419 of NW_003852400.1, read as the reverse complement.
AAACCCTTCTGGTCCCAAGCATTTTGTTACCATATTGCACAGTTCTAAAGCAACTGAAGTCACAAGAGTTCCATAGTCACAGTTGGGAAACATTTTTCTTTATTATGGGACTTTTGGAAGGTTTAATGTGCCAGTTTTTATTGTAACTGTAGTTGGCGAGGTTGGGTAATAGTGCTTCCCAAACTAATCTGGTGTGTGGCCTTTTTACCCCTAGCATAATGCCTTACACAGTGCTTACCACCACCCCACCACCCCCCTACCACACCCTCATCCCCCCACCCCCAGTAGTCACTAGACAGGTCTCTACAGGATGTACTTTAGGAAACATAGCTCTAGGAATTTCCTTCCTCCTTCCTCCTTTTCCCTCCCCTAGTGTGAACTAAAACATGGAGATACACCCTTCTTTTCTGTCCACAGCCGCCTTTAAAAGTTTGCTTTAGGACAACACACAGTTTGGCGGTTTTCCCACTGTCTATGGAATAGAAGGGCATTAACTTACTCTCAGGGCTTGGGAGTCAATCTTGACATCTTGATTTGTTAGCTGGTTGCCAAATCATCTGAAGTCAGGGTCAACCAGTTTAGATTGGTGAACCTAGGACGGGAGGGGGTGGTTTTCTCAGTGTGAGAAAGCAAAGCAGTATTTCATAACTGCGGCAAATGGGAAAAGGATGAACTCTTCACTTGGGAGGTAGTCTGAGCTGGTTTCTAGACCAGCCTGTTCTATTGATGTTCAGTGATCACAAAATAAATGATTCATTCTCTAAGAAGGTTAGAAGCAGTTCTTGCCCTTTCATACCTTTTTGGATGTGACATATGAAAAGTGAGTGAATTTGGGAGAAAGTGCGTAAGTGGAACTCCCTAGCAGTTGCTAAAGAAGGAGGACCAATGGGGAGGAGACCAAAATAATAGGCTCATCAGGGGTCCTCAAACTTTTTAAACAGGGCCAGTTCACTGTCCCTCAGACCATTGGAGGGCCAGACTGCGGACCTGGGATGAGTTGGCTGCTAAGCAGGACAGGCAAAAACACCTGGCGGGCTACATGTGGCCCGCGGGCCTTAGTTTGAGGACTCCTGGTTTAGATCTTTGGTTCCGAAGGCAAAAGCCACTAACTGAATCCACATATCCCCAGTTAAAAAAATGGTAGTCCTAGTCAAGCAATTAGGACTTAAAGCATTTGGCCTCTGCAAAAAATAGTGTGTGGTGAGGGCTTCATGCCCTTTTTTTTGGCTGTTAAGAACAAAGCTGTGGTTGAGTTTGCTGTATCTGTGCCCCCATTCTCTCTCTCTGCCTTGTCTAGAGCCCACAAGGCTGTCCTCTGAGGAGTGCAGGATTCTCGCTTTTCTCCTCCTCACAGAGCTTCTAGGTGATTCTCCTGAGTTCTGTTTCTGTCTCTCAAAGCGGAGCTAGTTACCCCAGGGACTGGAAACTCTTGTCTCCTCTACTCTCATCCAACCTGCCAAACTACTGTGTTGTTTCTTGTGCTACAAAAGTCATTAAGGACAAACAGACTTGACTTTTTCTCACCTACTCTGTTTGCTTTCTCTCTCCCATACCCAGACCAAGGGACTGAAATCTCTGGGGCTGGAGTCCAGGCATTGGTATGTTTGGAACAACGTCAGGGGATGCTGGTGCACGGGGAGGGTCACAGTCGCAGGCCTTACCCCACCCCATGTCAGTGCAGTGCAGGTTAGTGCCTGCCCACTGGCTCCCTTCCTTTAGCTGTCTCCCTGCTCTTTGCAGATGCTCTTCTTCTTTCTGTGGGGTCCTCTCTTCTCTAAATATCTGAGTCTGCCCCATCTCATTCCCTGTGTTAGAACCTTCCAGCCACCCACTTCCCTCTGGCGAGCCTGCTGTCAGAGATGCCCCTGGTGTTTGCTTCCTGTGCTGTGAGGGGCTTGTGTAGATCTGGCCTTCCCAGTCAGCTTTCAGGGGACAGGTGCCAGTTTCCTCACTTCTGTAGCCTGCTTAGCACTGGGCACAGCCTTCGCCAGTTCTTGACTTCTTGTACAATTAATTTTTAAGGGGTGTGAAAATTTATCATCACCAAAAAGTAACCTGTATTCTTGGGGACATTCTGAAGTCACAGTAGAAAGGCAGGGATATCAAAACAGGAGGGGTTACTTAAGGCTGTCATTCAATTAAGTCATCTTGTCCGTCTGGCAGAGTGGCCAGGAGTAAAAAGGTAATACAGAATTGTACAAAAGCAACTTTAGCTGAGGCCTGGCCTTTCAAAGCAGTTGGTCTACAGGGAGTTTCCTCCCTGTAGATATGATTTTTGCAGGTCTCTGGTAGTAGACTGGGTCTATTGAAGTGAGTCATTTTTAAATTTTTATGGTCAACCCATTGGATATGTATAAATACAGTGAACATATTTTCTGAATCACTAAAAGGACATGTGGATTGATAAACCTGAGCGTCTTGGCAGGGTGCAGTGGCTCCAGAATCCTAGCATTCTGGGAGTTTGAGGTGGGTGGATTGTGTGACAGGGGTCCTCAGACTTTTTAAACAGGGGGCCAGTTCACTGTTCATCAAACTGTTGGAGGGCTGGACTGCAGGCCCTGGGATGAGTCGGCTGCTAAGTAGGACAGGCAGTGGTGGCAAAAACACCCGGTGGGCCGGATAAATGTCCTCGGTGGGCCGCAGTTTGAGGACCCCTGGCTTAGAAGTTTGAGACCAGCTCGAGCCCAGAGTGAGACTAAAAATAGAAAAACAACTAGCTGGGCACTGTGGTGGATGCCTATAGTCCCAGCTACTCAGGCAGCTGAGGCAAGAGGATCGCTTAAGCCAAGGAATTTGAGGTTGCCGTGAGCTGTGATGCCATGACATTCTATTGGGGGCAGCAGAGATAGACTCTGTCTCCCCTCAAAACCCTGAGTGTCCTGATGGGAGTGATGCCATGCATTTGAAATTGAGACTTCTTTAAGTTTTGGGTCCAGGGAATGGGGTCAGCCTAGCTGCCTTAGCTCTGAGGAGCCTCTCCATGGTCAGGTTCCCCTTTAGACATGGCATTAAACAGTACCAGTACCATATTAGCTACCAGTTACCAGCCTTCTATTAGAAGTCAGGGACTGGGCTGTAGGGGCTTTACGTGTGTTGTCTCTTAATCCTTACTGCAAGCCCATGTTAGACCACTGTAGAAATATGTATAAAAAGGCTTAAAAATCAGGTGACTTACCCAAGGTCCCTGGCAGGTACACGACAGGAGAGTAAGTCTAAATCAGGTCGGTCAGGCTCCTACCTCAGAGTCTGCACTGTGCCTCCCACTCTGAAACTTGGAGCACATCAAATTCGGGTGCCTCTTGTGGGTACTCGAAGAGTCACTTTCTCCTTTAACTGTATGGAATAGGTTTGTTTTCTTTTTTACTGTGTTCTGATTTCCATATATGGTGCTTCAGTGAAAATAATGTATTTCAGGTACATGCATCTGAAATGCTTGAGAAGGAAAATCTTTTAGTATGGGTATATAGAAATAGTCACAATGGAAGGATGCTTCAAAATGGGAATCTGTGAAATAAGGGAAAAGTTAGTAAATGTCTTTACTTTTTTTTTTTTTTTGAGACAGGACCTCAAGCTATCCCCCTGGGTGGAGTGCTGTGGCATCACAGCTCACAGCATCCTCCAACTCCTGGGCTCATGCCAGTCTCCTGCCTCAGCCTCCCAAGTAGCTGGGACCACAGGCGCCCACCACAATGCCCAGCTATTTTTTGGTTGCAGCC
>NW_003852400.1:15091430-15102508 GCF_000181295.1 Otolemur garnettii | reverse complement strand
CACCACAATGCCCAGCTATTTTTTGTTGCAGCCGTCATTGTTGTTTGGCGGGCCCGGGCTGGATTCGAACCCCCAGCCTTAGGTGTATGTGGCTGGTGCCTTAGCCACTTGAGCCACAGGCGCCGAGCCACGTTTTCTTTTTTTCTTTTTCTTTTCCTTTTTTTTTTTTTTTTGAGACAAAATCTCACTTTGTCACCCATGGTAGAGTGCTGTGGCTTCACAGCTCATAGCACAAACTCTAACTCTTGGGCTCAAGTAATTCTCTTGCCTCAGCCTCCCGTGTAGCTGAGACTAGTAGGCTTCCTACCCCAGCGCCCAGCTATTTTTACAGATGAGGTCTCACTCTGACTCAGGCTGGTCTGGTCTCAAACCTAGGGGCTCAAGCAATCCACCCGCCTTGGCCTCCCAAGTGCTGGGATTATAGGCGTGAGCCTCTGCACCTGGCCCTACATTTATTTTCTCTACCTAGAAATGAGGAAGAAGTTGGTGTTCAGATCCACAAGCAGCAGTAGAGTTTATGCATTTGAGAGAGAGAGAGTTCAGAGAGTGAGAGTTGTAAGGGTGGTTGTATCTGTGTTCTCATAAATGCTTTCTCATGCGTCCCTGCTGTCGGAACCATTCAATCTGGTGTTCCTTAGGAATATCTCAGAACAGTAGTGCCTGTGGTCAGAGTTCACCACGCCCTAAAGTTAGCCAGTGACACAAGATGTCTCCTCGCTTTCCACCTTTGGTGACGCTCTCCCTCTTGTCTTGGTGACAGTGTGAGAGGAAGCCTCTGTTCAGGCAGGGCTGTGCAGCTCTGGGGGAACCAAATTCAACCATGGACAGGGTCTGCTCAAATACCACATCTTCAGGGAGGGTTCCTCGACCTCTCTTTTATTTTATTTTCTTCTTACCACTTAGCATGTAGAAAGAATAGAGAATGTTTAACATCAAAGTGCTAACCAGGATGGGAGAAGGGCTCTTATGTTGGAGGGACCTGAGATTTTGAGGCCTTAGATGGACTCCTTGAGGGAGGGATTCAACATAGAGGTAAGGGTGGAGATAATGAGATGAGCCAGGACATGGGTGTGGGACTGGCAAAGAAATAGATTGCTTTTCCATCCTTTTCAGGCTGGAAGGAATGGGGGTTGGGGAGTGTTGGCATCTTGTTTTATGAGGATGCCTACTGAAGTAAAGGCTGCAAGAGTGGAACTGGGAACCTAAAGAAAAGTGGAGCTTCAAACCACTTGTCTCTTTCTCTTCTGGAGAGAGGCAGGGATCCAACCCAAAATAAAAGGCCATGGAAGGCCAGGTGCAGTGCCTCAGGCCTATAATTCTAACACCCTGGGAGGCTGAGGCAGGAGGATCACTTGAGGTCAAGAATTTGAGACCAGACTAAGGGAGAGTGAGACCCTGTTACTACTAAAAATAGAAAAATTAAGGCCAGGCACGGTGGCTCACACCTGTAATCCTAGAACTTTGGGAGGCTGAGGCAGGTGGATTGCCTGAGCTCAGGAGTTTGAGACCAGCCTGAGCCAGAGTGAGAGCCTGTCTCTAAAAAGAGCTGGGTGTTGTGATGGGCACCTATAGTTCAAGCTACTCAAGAGGCTTGAGGATTGCTCAAGGATTACTTGAGCCCAAGAGTTTGAGGTTGTTGTGAGCTATGCCACCACAGCACTCTACTGAGGGTGACAATGACTCTGCCTCAAAAAAAATTTAACTCAGTGTGGTGGGACATGCCTGGCAGGAGGATCACTTGAGTCCAGGAGTTTAAGGTTGGAGTGAGCTATGATGATGCCACTGCACTCTAGCCAGGGTGACAGAGTGAGACCCTGTCTGGGGGGAAAAAAAGCCAAGGAAATAACAGGTAAGGGGGCGCTGGCCCCACATACCGAGGGTGGCAGGTTTGAACCTGGCCCCAGCCAAACTGCAACAAAAAAATAGCTGGGCATTGTGGCAGGCGCCTGTAGTCTCAGCTGCTCGGGAGGCTGAGGCAAGAGAATCAATTGAATAAGCCTAAGAGCTGAAGGTTGCTGTGAGCTGTGAAACCATGGCACTCTACCGAGGGCAACAAAGTGAGACTCTGTCTCTTAAAAAAAAGAAATATAGTGAAGGCCTGGCTGAGAAGAGAAGATGTGAATTTGTAGTGAATCCAGTTAGTTCTTTCAAGTAACATTGATCAGTGGGTCCTATGGTTGGCAGAGGGATATGGCCAGTGCCATCAGCCACCCAACAGGTGGCACCTGTGTACAATCGGAAGCTTATTTCTATTCTGGGTAGTGGCATCCCTCATAGGCATGTGGCTTGGCTTTGTGTGATTTAGAAAAAGATGTTCCTGCTTCTGGGTGGAAGCAGGCTGGCGCCAGGGTACACAACTTGGGAGTACCGCACTGGGCTGAACTTTAGCCATCTGGGCATGTGTGGTGGCCCAGTGCAACTGTGAACAAGTGAGGCATGCTCCTTGCTCCCCCAGACCTTATAAGGTAAAGGAGTAAACTGACAGATGAAAGGCTCAGAGCAAACCTTATAGTGGTGTCTAGAAGTGATTGGGAGTTTGGGGGTTACTCAGCACTGAATTTTCAAAGAAAGCATCAGACAAACAGACACATTTACCAGGGAGTTTTCTTTGAATTGCTGAAACTGCCAAGTCCATGCTCAGAAATTGGTAAGGAGCCCTCAAGTCAGCTTTGGTGTAACAGACTGGGAAAGTTCTAGTCAATGGATGTGGGTGAAGGCCACAGTTAGGGGCAGTAGAGGAGTGGAGGGTAAAGGGTTTAGGGAGAGGGATTTGGCATGATAGTAGCTAAAATAATTGTGGTAACTGAAAAGAGGAAGCGAAGAGGTTGACCAGAGGCTGCCCAGGGACCTACATTTAAAAAATACAGGATGTTACTGAAATTGCCATCCTAAGGCAGCTTGTGGAGCTGGAACACTCTAGCCTCCCACTCCTTCCCCGTGTAGTGAGCCGGGGTGAGTACCTGGGAGCATGGGCTCTACTGGGGACAGCATTCAGAGAAGGGCAGCAGGGGAACACCAGGGCTCAGGGGAGCTCTGGGTAGTCCAGGATACAGTTTGCTCACATGGGACAGCTTTCAGAGGTAGGATGGCTGATGGGAAAACACTAGCAGGTGTGGAAAGACTACCCTGGATAGGACCGGGAGCGCCTAGGGAGAAGCATGTGGCTCTGTAGGGCTTTCTGTGTTGCTGTCTGAGGATGACTTACTGAGTCACACAAAGTTTAAAGTTAACACCAAAAATGGAGTTTCAGTCTCCCTCAGGGATGTGGAAGGGAGTGTCTCTATGGCATTGTGCATTGTCTTTTCTGCAAGGAGCTTTCTGTGTTGCTTTGCCTGCCCCTTCTTGGGAACATTGAGAAGCATTGCTGGAGAACCAACTCATCAGCTGGATTTTGAGCTGTGGTGCATTGGAAATCAGTGCTTGATCCTGCTCTGGCAGAAAGTGAGTAACTGGGCTTATACTAAGCTAGGAACACCCGCACCTCAGAGCTTCCTATGGTTTACTATTGCTATTTCATTGCATTCAACAGAGACTTGCCAGGGAATCTGTTAGGGTGTTTTGGGCTCTTGTGGCTGGTGAGCCATGACCCTCCTGTGCTGCTGTCCTGTTGGGTTTCTACCCTGCAGCAGCCAGGCCACATTTCTCTTCTGGTGGGTCAGGCCCCAGATTAGTGGGGAGAGTAGCCTTCCTTGATGAGAGGGACCACTGTTATTGGCCACTTTTACTTTTATAATTCCGTCATTTAACCAACATTCATAGAGTGCCAGCAGTGTGCCACACTGTAGGGGAGGAAAACAAGTACAGTAGTCTCCCCTTATGCAAGGTTTTGCTTTCCTACATATCAATTACCTGTGGTCAACCATGGTCTGAAAATATTACATGAAAAATCACAGAGGTAAACAATTTTTTTTTTTTTTTTGAGACAGAGTCCCACTTTGTCACCCTTGGTAGAGTGCTGTGGCATCATAGCTCACAGCAATCTCAAACTACTGGGCTTAAGCAATTCTCTTGCCTCAGCCTCCCTAGTAGCTGGGACTACAGGTGCCGGCCACAATGCCCAGCTATTTTGTTTTGTTTAGCAGGCCTGGGCGGGGTTCAAACCCATAAGCCCCAGAGCATGTGGTTGGCACCCTAACCACTAAGCTACAGGTACCCCAGAAGTAAACAGTTTTTAAGTTTTTTAAGTTTTAAATTGCACCCACCGTTCTATGTAGTGTGCTGAAATCTTGCTCCATCCTGCCTGGGACATTATAATCATCCCTTTATCCAGCATATCCATGCTGTGTACACTACCCACCTGTTAGTCACTAAGATTGAGAAGACACAGTAATATACATAGGGTTAGGAACTCTCTGCAGTTCCAGGAGTCCACTGAGGGTCTTGGAACACAGGCAATATATTTTACTTCAGTGTGGTAAGTGTAATGTCTCGGCAGAGTGAGCTGGGACCTCTGGGAGAGGAACGTGTCATGTCCTGAGGGGAGGTGTCCAGAAAGGATTTACAGTGGAGGATGTTGGAGTTGAGCTCAGAAGGATAAATATTCAAATGTGAGTGGCATTTTAACCATCCCACCTCCGAAGCCACAGCTCATCGTTTTAGGAACTGTGACCTGACATCGTGTCTTTAGCTTTCCTCTTAGACCAATGTAAAAAATGCTGTGTATGAAATAGCTGCATTTTTTTGTGTTCCTGTATTTGTAACAACTCGTGGGACAGACTCTGTTTAGAGTGAGAAGTTCGTCCTGTCTCCTAATGATCCACTATGCTTTATTTTATTAGTGAGAACTTAAAACCCTGTTGTACTTCAATTCGCTTGGTTGCCAGGAATCTTCATACTGACATTTGAGTTTAAATCAGAAATGTATTCTATAGCCAAACCTTTTCTTTTACTTCTTTCCATTCCCCAAATCACTTCAGGAATTTTGCCTTGGACTTTTGATTGTTGCTTAAATGGGTTAGGGTTTCATTATAGTAACAGAAGTCCTTTAAATCCACTTGGAAGTAGGTAAACATAAATTGCCATGGTAATGGAAGGATGAACACAACATCACTTGTTAGCATTCCACACTCTCCAGGATATTTCCAGGGAGCTGGGGACAGATGCTAGCTTTTGGATATTTGGGATATTGTTGCCAGTTTCCTCCTATGGCCACCTGAGCATTTGAAATGAGTTTGGGGTTCTCTCTGTGGTAGAAAATGCTAGCTAATGACACTCCAGGCAAGTATGGGGGCTCCCTTGCTGTTGAATCACTAGGGAATAAGCCATTTACTCTGGTCCACATGTAGTCTGGAACTGATGATTCAAAACCATAAATTGTTAAAACTGGAAGGGACCGGGTATCACTTGGCCCACATTCGATAGACCAAAATTGGTTAAGGGATCCTTTTGAGGTCTCATAGCTAGCCAGTGGCTCTAATTTTAGTGTGTCTATGTATTATTCTAAAGATTCTTAGAGCTTTTGAACTCATTAGGCTTAGATTTTGCAAAGAACCTTTGATAGGTGTGTGATCTCGGGCAAATCAGTCAGACTTAGTGAACCTAGTTACCCATTGGTAAACTGTGATAATGTATTTCCTACTTGTTTCCCAGGATTACTTAATAGCATCCCAGACACAAGCCATATGCATGTATGCCCATCTTTTTCTCCCTATTTCAAAGGAAGACAAAGACATGACTCTTTTGGGTGGGGGCTGATCTCCACGTGTGCATTTCATCCCAGCTCTTTTTATTTATTTATTTATATATTTTTGCAGTTTTTGGCTGGGGCTAGGTTTGACCCCGTCACCTCCAGCATATGGGGCCAGCACCCTACTCCTTTGAGCCACAGGCGCCACCCTTCATCCCAGCTCTTATGAAACTTGCTCAACTATCAACTCTGTTCATTGGCCCATTTTTTTTTTTTTTTTTTGTAGTGCTTTTGTTCTCCCCTGGATCTTTGTGGAGTTCCTCTTCATGAATCACCTTTTTCCTTACTCAACTGCTAGCTCTCTTTCAGGTTTTGACTTTATCTGGTAGTCTTCTCTTGACTGCCCAAAATACCTCTCCTTTTTTCCTTAGTGTTCTTCAGAGCGCTGGATGGTGTAAACATCTAGCAAGAGTTCAGAAGAGACAGCATTAGGATTGGGAGGGCTTCCATAGTTAATTCTGCTGTTTCTTTGATCTGGATTCACGGTTACATTGATAATGGGTCTGAAGCCAGGACCTTGGTTTGGATAGAGAAAATATTGTGAGAAACACTTCTGCCATATTCTAAATATTCTTTCCCTCCTTAGGAGACCCAAAGGGAACCACTGCATCATAACAATAACTTATGCTCATGAAGATGATTTGAATTCTGTTCTGTGACTATTTTCCTGGCAGGCAGGAAAAATGCTTGGAAAATAATTCAGTGAAGTTTAGATATATTTTCATCAGAATGATTAAAACAAGTTAAGCTTATGTGGATAAATTCAAGAATCTGGAAAAAAATCACTGAGACAATCTTCATTCTTGAAAGATAATCACTAACTGTAGTACTTTGCCAACAGACTTTTTGCAGTGTTGTCTGCCACCTGACATTTTTGTCTAGAACTGGAGTGTACCATTCTAGGTTGTTCTTCTGGTGAGGAGTACAAATGAAACCTTTTCTTTGGGAAAAGCTGGGCAGGCCTGGCATTGAATCCTGTTTTCATCACTTAAGTATTGAGATCTTGGGCAAGTTCTGAATTTTCCTGAGCCAGTTTTACCACCTGTAAAATAGTCATATTATCATTTGATCTGAGGATTTTTAAGATGGTAAGATAAATGAAAACCCTTGGTGTTGTATTTTACCATTAGTTCTTTTTCCCCCTACTTTGATCCTGGTGGGCAACCTGCTGTGTGCCATTTGTAAATGAGTGTGCCATTTTCTTGGCTACCTCTCACCTGAACCTCCTTATTGGCTTGCTGGGAGAGATGTTGTGAGGGATGTAGATCTTCCTAAATGTTTGCAAATCCATAAGGTTGTAGAGAAGCAGATGTTCTTGCTTGATAGAACATAGAAGAGCACAGCTGAAACTTTTTCACAAAGCAACAACAGTAGGGTTCCCCTAAGTAGATTTTGTCCTTATACACATTTTGTTACACACATATACACAGACACACGTACACATGTGTGGGAGTAAGTTCAGGTTGGTAAGTGACTTGTCTGTCCCTGGGTCTCTTCCGTAACAAATGGTCCTAATTTCAGGCTTCTGTGTGCCCTGTGGGTTTCTCTAGCTGAGGTGGTGATTAAGATCTGTTCTGAGTCCTCTAAGTTTAGTAGGATGTGGTTGGAGTTTATAGTTTCTTTTGTCCTGTGACTTTTTTTTTTTTTTTTGTAGAGACAGAGTCTCACTTTATTGCCCTCTGTAGAGTCACACAGCTCACAGCAACCTCCAGCTCCTGGCTTAAGCGATACTCTTGCCTCAACCTCCCAAGTAGCTGAGAATACAGGCACCCACCACAACTCCCAGCTATTTTTTGTTGCACTTCGGCCAGGGCTGGGTTTGAACCCACCACCCTCGGTATATGGAGCTGGCACCCTACCAGCTGAGCCACAGGCACTGCCCCTAATATATATATATATACACACACACACATATATATGTATATGTGTGTATATATATATATTTTTTTTTGCAGTTTTTGGCCGGGGCTGGGTTTGAACCCGCCACCTCCAGCATATGGGGCCAGTGCCCTACTCCTTTGAGCCACAGGCACTGCCCCGTCCTGTGACATTTTTGAAATGGAGTGGCAGTGGTTTGGAGAGTTGTGGTTTGGTCCTCGGTTAGATCAGGCACACCCAGTTTAATACTTGGTTTTCCTACTATTTCCTTCTGAGCTTTGCCCTTTGGATTCTAATCTTTAAAAGCAGACAGTTTGGAAATGGGAATTCATTTGCTGCTCTGATTGTTTCTATGTTCTTCTCTGAGGTCTTATTTATTGGCTGCCCAGTTCCACATCCTGCTGTGCTCAGACCTCATCAGAACAGTCTTTAAGACTACTGATTCATTGAAGGCTCAGCTTTGACTTTTCAACTACTTGGCATTCTCATAGTGTTTCCTAATCAACCTGTTGTATTTAACTTCTTAGTTCCTACACTGGAAACTACTTATGACCAGTGACTTGGATTTAGGAATTCCTAGTTTCAAACTTGTTATATGGCTTTTAGCCATATAACTGAAGCAAGAGGATTGCTTGAGCCCAAGAGAGAGAGGTTGCTGTGAGCTATGATGCCATGGCACTCTACCCACAGCAAAAGCTTGAGATTCTATCTCAAAATAAAAAAATAAAAATAAATAAAACATTCTGTGGTATTGGTTGGGATGGAGATGAGAGTGACAGGAAAACTCAGGGGATGGTAGGACCCCAGGCATCTCATTTAATAATTCTTTTTTCTTATACATATATCTAGGTGTTTCAGTGTTAATAGGAAAGACCACTGCATTGATGGTCTTTGAGATTACTTCCTAGTCTTGGCATTCTATGAGCCTTCTAATAGTATCTCTCTTTTTAGATTAGACAAGGGCACCTAATACTGGTCCAAACTTATCAGCATACTCTACAATTAGGGTTGTGGAACCTGCAGCCTATGGGCTGCATGCAGATTGAGGACTGTTTTGCTTATCTGTGGTGTCAGATATCAAGAAAAGTATGCACAGACCTTTTTTCTTTTTTGTTCATCAACTTTCATTAGTGTTTCTATTGTAATGTGCGGCCAAAGACAACTCATACTCTTTGAATGTGTGGCAGAAAAGAAAAAAGGTTGTATCTAGTCTCGTTCCTGATCATTTTTACCAAAGCTCTGGCCTGGCCATCCCATCCCAGTGCTATCCTTCCCCTTCTGCTCGTATTATTCTTAGCAACACATCAATTATTTGTAAGCCTCCCTTCCCTATTCAGACCTACTCAAGTCTTCCAAGACTTCAGTGTAAATGTCCTGTGCCTTTAAGAAACCTGCCCCAGTTGGCCATTTTTTCCCCACCGTAGGTTTTCTACTCTTAAGGCTCAGCACACTTTTGTAAGCCACCTCAGTACCTAGAATTGGTAGTACTGTTATGAAAGTGACATGGGTCCAAATTACATGGTTTAGAAATTCTTTTTCTCTTTCAGGATCGAATCATCAATTTAGTTGTTGGCAGCTTAACATCTTTATTGATTCTAGTAAGTATTTTTATATTGTGCCTCAGGCTCTGAGCCAAAGTTTGAAAAGTTTGGTACTGTTATTAATTCTCAAAAGAAAATACTTAAATTGGGCAAGGACATGAGTATGTGATGTGTTAAATCATTTTCAGTTTTATTACCACAAATCTGCATTTGGCAACTTGAGTAGCTAATTTGATTTTCACACCCAAACACTACTTGAATATGTGAAATAATGCAAGTCAGATGACCTGGTTTTTAGAATTGGAGTTTGCCATGTTTTCTTGCTTGTAAGGTAAGAAATAACAGTGGATACCAGTAACTTCTTTCAGTTATAACCCACCCTAACTTCTCATTTCTGGTAATACCTTAAATTCTTTTTTTTTAAAGACAGTTTCATTGTGTCACTCTTGGTAGAGTGCTGAGGCATTATAGGTCACAGCAACTTCAAACTCCTGGGCTCAAGTGATTCCTGCCTCAGCCTCCCAAGCAATTGGGACTACAGGTGCTCACCACAATGCCTGGATATTTTCAGAGTTGTGGTCTCACTCTTGCTCAGGCTGGTCTCAAACTCCTGAGTTCAAGTGATCCACCTCCCTCAGCCTCTCAGAATATCAGGATTACAGGTGTGAACATCAAGCCTAGGTCCCTTAAATTCATTTTGTTCCTAAAGAATATCCATTATATTTTTTGATCAAATTAAAAAAGATCTGGCCAGTGTATGGCGATTTTTATCCTATATAATAGTTACTATAGCTGTGTTTTCTACAGTCTGATAGTAACATTTGTCTATAATACATTATCATTAGAGTTTGTTCCATGGCTGCTTAATAAAAAATGATGTGTAATTTTTATCTGTGCAGAACTGTATGGTACTAGAAACACATTTTTTAGTATTTTTCATAATTTTTTTATTTTAGCCTTTTTTTTTGGACCAGGGCCGGGTTTGAACCCACCACTTCCAGTATATGGGGCTGGTGCCCTACTCCTTGAGCCACAGGCAACACCCTATTTTTCATAATATTTAAAGCAAAGCCAGCTTTGCTTATTATTCATTTTGGCAGAAGTATTAAAATGGCTAGAAATTCTTCTAGTATAGGGCTGGGCATGGTGGCTCATGCCGGTCATTCTAGCCGTTTGGGAGGTGGAAGCAGGAGGATCACCTCAGCCCAGGTTGCAGTGGGCTGTGATGATGCGTTGCACTCTGGCTTGAGTGACAGAGCAAGAGCCTGTCCCCCACACCAAAAGAACCCCCACACCAAAACCCTTTTCCATTATAATCTTTTCTTTCTTCTGGGAATGAGGCTTTGAATGATTTTTAATTAGGATTTTGGGGGAGATTTGCTAGTTTTACTGATACTTTGTCTTCTTTCATAAAATGAGGGAAAAGTTAGAAGAGAACATACTAAAAATAGCAATAAAAATTTAATAAAATAGTTGTAAATATGTTTAACATTCCAGAAAACAGACCTGGTGATAGATATAATTATGTAATATGAACCATTTTGTAGTATTACATTGCCTTGATTGTAGCCTAACCAAGTCTTGGAATTACTCTTAAGTCCTTACCCAATTTCTCTCTGTACAGGTAACGCTGATCAGTGCTTTTGTTTTCCCTCAAGTACCTCCAAAACCGTTGAATATATTTTTTGCTGTCTGCATCTCTTTGAGTAGTATTACTGCCTGCATACTTGTGAGTACTGTTTAGAATTTAAGTGTGGTGTTCTTGAAGGCTTAATGTTAAGTGCTTAGGACGGTTTTGCTGGGTCTGTATTAATTACACCCCCACCCCACCCAAAAGGATGTCAGAATTTTCAGTATTGTACATTTTTTTAAAAAGTTTTTTCTCCTCAAAACTAAAATTGTAACCTTAAGGGGCAACACTGTCTTCATGCAAGTTACTGTTCTTAGGGGCAGAGATAGAACACTCTGGATTT
>NW_003852400.1:15061238-15091256 GCF_000181295.1 Otolemur garnettii | reverse complement strand
CCAGGCTGGGGATTCGAACCCGCCACCTTAGGTGTACGTGGCTGGCGCCTTAGCCGGTTGAGCTATAGGTGCCGAGCCAACACTCTGGATTTCTAACAATCACAAAAATTATTGTGTTTTAATCTATGTGCTTATCTCCCCAAATGGAAGTAATTTAACACCAAAATCTCCTAGAAGACCTAAAGCTGCAGCTGTGTCCTTGTAAGAATGTTTGATTTTGGGCGGTGCCTATGGCTCAAGGAGTAGGGCACCAGCCCCATATACCCGAGGTAGTGGGTTCAAACCCAGCCCCAGCCAAAACTGGGGGGGAAAAAAAGATTTGATTTTATTACAAATAGGTTCTTTTACAGTAAAGAAACAAAGATGGAGTCACTTATTAAGTTGACTGTTTTCATGTCCCTTGAGCAGAATCAGAACAATAAACTCATGAAAACAATTGTTTTGATGTACATAGGGCTTAAATCATGATAAATTAAACCAGGAGTATCTCCCATATGGTCTAATTCATCAATCCTGCCATATTCCTGTGACCTGAAAGGAAGAACTGGCTCAACCCACATTGGGAAGCCTTCCTGTCCCCACACCTGAAAGCCTTAAGTGACTAAAATGAGCAAGTTTAATTCAGATACAGTAGAACCTCCATAGTCGACTACTTCTTGAAGTTGACCTAATTTTTATTGACCAGACATGCACCACATGTATGTTATGAATACAATAGGCCTAGTTCCTTATGTTGACCAATTTTTTATAGTCCCTTTGGTGGTAAACTTATCGTAGTTCTATTGTATGCACATTATGAAAACTGTATTTTATATTGGCAATCTGACTCAATTTCACAAATTTAAAAGATGTTCTCCCTTCCAGTATTTACTCTGTATGTTTACAGATACCCAGCCAAATGACTAGTGAACTATATAGGTTTTGAACATAGAAGAAAGTAAACTGAGGGCTAGGTGTGGTGGCTCACGCCTGTAATCCCAACACTTGGGAGGCCGAGGCAGGTGTATGGCCTGAGTGAGAAAAGCCAGCTGTTGTGGGGGGTGCCTGTAATCCTGAGGGGGCTGAGGCAAGAGAACTACTTGAGCTTAAGAGTTGGAGGTTGCTGTGAGCTATGATGCCATGGGACTTAATGGAGGGTGACCAAGCAAGACTCAGTTCTACTTTTTCAGTTTCTTCTTTTTTTTTTTTTTTTTTGAGATAAAGTATAATCTTGGACATGGTAACTCAGACGGTACTACTTAAATTATCAAAAATAAATTCTGGGTACACTGGTCTCAGAAATCATTATAGTGACTGTGTCATTAAAGGTTTTAAAATGAATTAGTTGTATATTAAATTAATAGCCCAGGGGCTATTGAACTTTTTATCTCTTCTTTTGTAGATCTACTGGTATCGACAAGGAGACTTAGAACCAAAATTTAGAAAACTCATTTACTATATCATATTTTCTATCATCATGTTATGTATATGTGCAAACCTATACTTCCACGATGTGGGAAGGTGAGGCTACCCAGGAGAAATACTTACCAGGACTCTTCAATTTGACAAAATAGGACAGCGAGTAATTGTTGGATAAGGTATGCTGAAGAATCTCCTGCAGAAGCCTGATACATGATTTTCATGTTAATTGTAAATCTAAATTCCCTTTTGCAAGGGAGACATATAGATCATTTTGCTTTTCCTTTAGGAGCTGATGCTGCACTTACAATATTCCAACTTTCACTTTTGAGATTAAAATTTTTTATAATTAACTGCATGGCAAAAGGCTATGTAACAAACAGTCTTGAAATTTAAGACAAATATTCTTTTATTTCTGTTAAATTGAATATACAATTGTTCCCTAGGCAACCAACTTTTGTTTATAACTACAACTAAATTTCACATTAACAAAACACAGATGGTGAAAAGACAACTTTGATTGTGAAGATCTAATTACAATAATAAATAAAATAATTTATACAAGTTTTTTTTTTGTGGCTTTTCTATAGGGGTCATGTTCATAAAAGCTCTAATGGCTAGTTTTGGCTTACCCTCTTCTAGGATAGGAATGACTGTTGATTTGTTTCCTTTTGTTACAGAAGGAATTTTTGTTTTGTTTTTTGAAATTGCCTGGAGAGGAAGTATATTGTACCCTGCCAGTTAATGCACTAAATGAAAGGCAAATTCTTAATACCCCAACTTTTTCTGGTAATTATATATTGCTAAACATGTAATAAATGCTCATGGTATCAAGGATAGGCAACATTCTCCTTGTCCATTTAGTTTAATTTTACTTCAAAGTGCTAACTTTGTAAACTATTGACAGTGGTTTCTGATGGGGTGAAAATTGCTTAGCTTCTGGTGGGTTTTGTTACTATACTTATCCATATTCCCTTTAAAGTAGTAAAAAACCTGTAGTGAATGTTAACTTTTAATGCTTTCCTCTTTACCCTGCCTAAATCAGCTTCTACTGCCAACAATGGGTTATCAGAAGTAACCACAACATCCTACATCTCTGTTTTAATCTCAAAGTAATGGTATTTAATTTTGAAGGTCATCGATAGACCTGTTGATGTGACTTCTTTAAAATTACTACCCGGCCTACTTGAGTCTGACACTTAGAGATGAATAGTACTGTTTTGAAACTAGAGCAATTAAAACTTCAGTGACTTCAAACTTTTCTCAGCAGCCGAAGTGAATGAATGAAATTGCTTACTAACAAAAAACACTTAGCATAAGGATCTACACAGTTCAATTCAAACTCCCATAGTCCACTCAACTACACACTGTCAGAACTGGACCTCAGATGACATGTTTAAAGGAGATAAAAAGTCATAGCAGCAACAATGTGTGTGGCTTAAGCACTTTTAACTATTTCAAATGGTAAATTAAACCTCCCGAAGGTAAGTTGTTTCTACTTCCTTAAAGATGTTGTGATTAACAGTGTGGCTTCTTTGCTTGAACTGCCTGTTCTAAGAATTACCTAATGACAATTTACCAAATCCTCAACATCCTTTGAGTCTTCTGAAACAGGACTGCCCAAAGATGATCCAATGATATTTGATTCTTCCTGATGATGTTGGAGTATGGGATCTGAAATAGTTTCAAGTTAGTCTTAAATGTACATATTTATTCTTTCAATTATGTCAAGAATTTAAAGTAGTCTACCTAAGTGTAAGAACACTAGTATCTTTATTGTTGGATCAAGCAAGACTAAAACAACTGAATTAAATATCTGACTGCCTGATTTCTTCCCCTTTAAGAAAAACTCATCATCAAGCACATGTTAAGAGCTGTATTACAGTACCTGTTAGTGTTGTCAAAGGCAAGACAGATTCAGTATCTATAACATCAGATGCCTGAATAAAGCCATGTGGTGAAGGAACAATAAGTATTGTTTCATCATCAATTGTTTCATCAACTTGTTCTTCTATAGTAGGAGATTCTAAATCCTAAACAATATTAAAGAAAAAAAGATTCTGACTCATTCTTTATTACATTTCCTTAAGATCCCAAATACATGTAAGATTAGACAGGACCTAATGCTCAAACATACCCATTTTAAATTTAGAACAGAAATGAAACGTTAATATCTTCAAAAACAGACAATAGTTAACTTTAATGACCTCAGAATCTAATGTACTAGTTATTAAAAAATAAGAGAACTAACTCAGTTACAGGTCACCAGATATAGAAGAATTTGGGTTGAACCACAAAGATTTGTTACTAACCACTCAGGAAAATGCTTTTATGGGTTCCAAGAAACATTTCTCACAATCTGTTGCAGGTAGACAGGGACAAGTTTTAGTGAGAACTGTGCTAAGACAGAACATAGTTTTCTCATTCCTTCTGACTGCCTCAAGATCTGTGCTTGCACTTCTGTCAACAACATGGTTGGTTCATGGATATTTGTGACGTCAGAGGTAGGGATTTGTACTTTATTATGTATGCCTCAAGAAAAAAGGAAGGTACCAGAGAATATCCTTCTAAATTATTTCTAAGTTCCTTCCAAACTATAGGTTTGAAGCTCAAGGTAAGAACCCATTCAGCTGTTCCCTTACTGCAACTTACCTCAGTAACGTAAGCACTGGCTAAATCAGAGGGCGATTCCTCCTCTTGTTTAAGGTCGGTGTCAGAGATTTCTTCTGTTCTGACCATAACATTATTTATCAGTTCTGTGCTATTTTGGTCACTGAATTTGGATACGTGAGCATCATTAAATGATGGTTCTACAGTCATCTTAGGGTGATGAATTTCATCTGGGAAAGTATCTGCTTCTAGGGCATCTGGAGGCTCAGGAAAATCAGATGATTGAATATCACTATCTACTGTCAGTTCTGCTTGGGATATGGAAGAAGTGATGTCCTCTGTGGCAACAGTCTGAATGATGACTCTTGGTGTGTGACACTGCACTGTGACATTGTCACTTGTGTTCAGTAAGTGTTCCGGCTATAAAACATCAAAAAAAAAAAAAACTATCAATGGGAAAACAACAAAGTACCCATTAGATATAAGTTGTACAACAAATGACATTTATAGGTGATATCCCACTATCCCCTCCCATACCTCAGCTCTGGAACTGCAATGTTACCACTTTTCCTAGAACTCCTGTTCTTTGCCTGCTAGGGCCCTTGCTCTCCTAATGACCTATTCCAGTGTGCATCCATCTCATATTAGAGGATACAGAGGATGAGGGAGAGATCCCAATATAGGCAGAATGATGGTATAAAACGTTGTGCTTGGACAAAAGCAGTAGGAAGAATAGTTTAGATCTACCGCATGGTTTGATGCTTATATTGTGTACCAACTAATCCTAGTCTATAACAGGTACTTAAAAGTAAGTAATTTATGTAACATACGGATAAAGCATGAACAATGATCTGTTCAGGAGAAGCAGGAGCAGCAGCTGTCAGGGTTACTGTGGGACTAGCAGTCAGAGTTAGGGGAAGGCCTTGGCTTGAGCTTGTTTGAAGTAGATAGGTGCCTGGAGTGCCAGTGGGCTGTAAATGGAAAGACTAAAGGAAAAAGAAAAAGTTCAACAGACTATGATTAAGTCTACTTTTATACACAAAATAGGTCCTAACTTTACGTACTTACCAATTGTGAAGGCATGAACAGGTAATAAAATGAAGTGTATCATTATCTTTACTATTTGTCTCAAGTCATTACTCATCGTGGAGGTTTAAGGGCAAGACACTTACCATGCTCTTTGCTCCCATCTATGTCTGTGATCTGGTCTTAGCTAATTTGTTTGAGGGCACCAAAACACAGTTGCAAGAGTGGGTAACCCAGCACAACTGATCATCCCTCTTTATCCTTTCCCTACAGCACATAAAAACTGATAATCTCTCTACTTTAAAAGAAAAAAAAGTCTTATCTTGTATGAAAAGGCGTAACACCAGTTTTACTTGAATGTACTTATTTACTAAGAAAATTTTTTATATTAAAAGAAAAATGTAGAGAAATAGCAATGTTCTACTTAAGGAACATTTTCTTATTTGAAAAGCTGGTTAACTAATAATCTTCTAAGATTTTTAAAGGAAGTATAACAATTATTTTCTAATAAATCTTTCATGACCATAAGCTTCTGTATAAAAATCTGAGTTAGGTTTATCCTGATATCCAAAAGGGAAAGTATTTGTACTTAAAATAGATCTTGGAGGTTAAAATCACATAGTCTATTTTTTAGTCTTATGTAATCTTGTGGACTTAGCCAAAACAACTCTCTTATGTACTGAACCTCTGAATATAGGTTTCATTATTGCTTCAGTGAGGATAATAACTACCTCTCATGGTAAGAATTACTATAGTTAGAAATGATTAGAAAGTGCCCAACAGTCAATGGAACCTTAGTGTTTTTCCTTCCTTTCCATAAAAGTGAAAGCTAATCATTATCCTAATGGTTGGCAGTAATCACCTATGGTTAGAATTACTGTAAATACTTTACATGTATGTACTTTTTATTTAATGTTAAGTACATTTAATTCTCACAAATCTGAGGTATTACCATCCCCTATTAGTAAATTAAGAGAAAGTTTCTCAGTATTTTATTGTGATCCCATAAGTAAAAAACATGAACACCCTCCAAAATATCTGTGTGTGTGTATTTTGTTTACTAGGGAGGAAGGTTAAAAAATAGTTCTGTTTTCCCCTGTCAAATGGTTTATCTTATACTTCCCATTTTGGAGACCACTGCATTAGGAAACTGAGACTAAGGTTAAGTAAACTGCCAGTACAAGTTCTAAAAATGGAAAGAAAACCTTTTGCTACCTTGGTCATCCTCTCAGGCTGTGTCCTTCATAGGAAATAAATCTTGATGTGATTTAAATTTTTGTTTTCTTTCTCATATGAAATATGAACTAATTCTAGGTTTACTTGTTTGAGAAAGCAGGGTATCAACAGTCATGTCCATTTTTCTATAGCCATAAACAGCTATTAATCTACTTTACACATTTGCCTATTTTGCATATTTCATATGGGAGCCATATACTATGTGTAAGTTGTGCTGTCTGGTTTCTTTTACTTCATGTTGTAGCAAGTATTTCATTCCTAATAATATTTGTATGGCAACAGCTTATTTACCCATTTTTCAGCTGTTCCAGACATTTGGATTGTTGTTTATTATGAATAAAGCTATAAACATTCATGTACAAGTTTTTACTAGACAGATATTTTCATTTCTCTTAGATATATCTGGGATTAGACACCTAGTCTAACCTTTTTTTTTTTTTTTTTTTTGTAGTTTTTGGCTGAGGCCAGGTTTGAACCCACCACCTCTGGTATATGGGGCCAGGGCTCTACTCCTTTGAGTCACAGGCGCTGCCCTGTGTCTAACCTTTTTAGAAACTTTAAGACTTTTCCAAAGCAGTGGCTTTTTAAAACCATTTTGCACTAAGACCTTTTTTTTTTTTTTTTGCAGTTTTTTGGCAGGGGCTGGGTTTCAACCTGCCACCTCTGGTATATGGGGCCAGTGGCCTACTCCTTTGAGGCACAGGTGCCACCGTAGCACTAAGACTTTTAAATTTTGTATACCAGCTAGGCACAGTGGCAGGATTACAGTGCTTGTAATCCTAGCACTCTGGGAGGCTGAGGGAGGAGGATTGCCTGAGCTCAGGACTTCAAGACCAGCTGATCAAGAGTGAGACCCCACCTCTACTTAAAAACAAACTAGCCAGGTGTTGTTATGGGTACTGATAGTTCTGTTACTTGGGAGGCTGAGGCAAGAGGATTGCTTGAACCCAAGAGTTCAAGGTTGCTGTGAACTAGGATGCCACAGCACTCTACTTAAGGCAACAGAGTGAGACTGTCTAAAAATAATACAAAATGATACTTTACTGGATGAATGCTGTTAAACAGCTCACCATTAGTTTGTTCACAAACTTTTCCTCTAATAACCAATATGAAGTTTTGGTTATAAATTTATGACTCAGTGCATACTATAAATTTGTACTATCACTTTAATATATATGTAGCAATAACCATCATTTTGGCCTCTATACAAATAAAAAAGCAGATTAAAAAAATAGAAGCCTGATTTATGTCTGCTCTAGCTGGCCTCAAATCTATTTCATTCGATTATATGATAACATTTCTAAAGACAATACCAAATACTCTTATGCACAAAAATGGTACTGAAGTGTTACTCACTGGAAGAATCTCAAATGTCTGTAGTGTTCCACTGTTTAGTGTTATTGTTTCCGAGTCAACAGTAGCAGCAGGGGAGTCTGTTGAAGCTGTGAAAGGACAACAATAAATAAAATGCTTTGGAAATGTAAAATTTTCCAGCATACTCAATTGTCAGGATTTGTCTGAGATGGAATATAGAACAGGGGTTGGCTAACTAAGGCCCCTAGCCAAATCCAGCCTGCTGTCAGTTTTTGTAAGTAAAGTATTACTAGAACACAGCCCTGCCCATTTGTCCATGTATTTTCTATGGTTGCTTTCACCTTGTAACAACAGAGAAGCTGTGACAAATACCATATGGCCCATAAAGCTTAAAATATTTACTGTCTGTCTGTTTATAGAGAAAGTTTGCTGGCTGACGCAGTGGCTCATGCCTGTAACCCAGGGAGGCTGAAAGTAGGAAGGCTGCTTGAACTCAGGAATTTGAGACTAGCTGAAGAGGGAGACTCAGTATCTACTAAAAAAAAAAATAGAAAAATTAGCCGGGTGTTGTGGGAGGCACCTGCAGTCCCAGCCACTTGGGAGGCTGAGGGAGGAGGATTGCTTGAATCCAGGAATTTGAGGTTGCTATGAACTAGGCTGACACCACAACACTTTAGCCTGGGCAACGGAGCGATGACTCTTGTCTCAAGAAAGAGAGAGAGAGAAAAAAAAAGGTCTGCTAACTACCCCCCAGCATCTATGTCATAGAATGTTTCTAATGTTAGGAAGTAAGAGGAACATACTAAGGCCAACCCGCAGAGATAGAAACTTGGTAAAAACTAATTTTCTTCAACGTTCTGGTAAAGCAGTATAGATACCTGGATTAATAGTCCTAAAACACACTAGGCTTTAGTTACAGTGACATCACTTCTCAGCAATGTAAACTTGGGCAAACAATTTAATGTTCGGAGATTTTTATCTGTCTTGACCACCTACTATAGTTATGAGGATCAAAAGATATAAATGTAACATAGTATTGTATTCTTTCAAGACAACATTTTGTGGACTAAACAGCATTTTAGAGATCAAAGCGTATAATCACTTTGTAAATGTGTTAACTGAGGCCCACATTTGATCAATGTCTGTTCAAGGTTCTATAGAACTACGACTAACTAGAAGAAATGTGATTTCTGGCTTGGAGCCCATAGCACAATGGTTACAGCGCCAGCCACATACACTGATGCTGGCGGGTTCGAACCCAGCCCTGCCCAGCTTGCAACAGAAAAATAGCCGGGCCTTGTGGTGGGCACCTATAGTCCCAGCTACTTGGGAGGCTGAGGCAAGAGAACTGCTTAAGCCCAAGATTTGAGGTTGCTGTGAGAGCTATGACACCATAGCACTCTACCTAAGGCAACACAGTGAGACTCTATCTCCAAAAAAAAAAAAAAAAGGGAATGTGATTTCTTTTGGTGCTTTCAGCCATACTTACAGGTAAATCCACATGAAAAATGTTTTAGAATTGACATTAAATTTGGTGTTTCTCGTTAGTTTATTACATTCTGACTATAATTCTCAGCATGTGAAAGGAATGTAATACCCTTTCCAAAAGAAATGCATTTGGGTTCATTTTATTTCTCTTACTATTTGATGAATCCTTAAAATCATAGCTATAATAATTAGAAGTGATTTCAGATAAATAGTCTAAGTCAAGGTGAGTAAACATGGTTGGGGACAAATGTGGCTCAAGGCTATGAATGGTTTTTACATTTGTAAAGGGTGACTGAAAAATGAAGAATATCCCACATATTCTATATGGGTCCCCATAGCCAAAAATATTCATATTTACTATCTGACCCATTACATAATTTCCTGGTCCCTATACCCTAACCTAAAAAACCAAATGAGATTTTAGTCAGAAATAATGGGTGGATTATAGAACTCCTACTATAGTTACATTTCTTGCTAAAAGTTTAAATGTCTCTGAAATAACTTTTGACAGTTACTGCATATACAGTTAGTGCTTCAGTGATTCTCAACCAGGGGATCCGAGGGTACATTTGGAAATGTGTATTTCTGTTTGGCATAATGGTTGGAGGGTATTACTGACATTTTTTGTGGGGAGAGAGCAAGAGACACAGAATCCTGCAAAAAACTATCCCACTCAAAATTCTAGTAATCACTTGGTTGACAGTAACAGTAATTGGAACAAACAGCATTATGTAGACCAAAAAAAAAAGTGAGATAAAAGTGAATAATGTGTGTGTGATTCTGAGAATTTCATTCTTGTTCCTTTTTTTTTCCTCGAGATAGCATCTTGCATTGTTGCTGGGGCTACAGTGCAGTGGTGTGAGCACGCTCACTGCAACCTCAACCTCCTGTGCGCAAGTGATCCTCCTGCCTCAGCCTCCTAAAAAGCTGGGACTACAGGTGTGCACTACCACAAACCCAGCTAATTTCTTTTTTCTTTTTGTAGAGATGGTGGTCTTGCTTTGTTGCTCAGGCTGGTCTTAAACTCCTGGCCTCAGGTGATCTTTCCTCCTCAGCTTCCCAAAGTGCTAGGATTACAATCCTAAGTCACTGCACCTGGCTCCTTTTTTCTTTTTTTAATCACTAAAATTCCAAGACTGACAGAAAGGGAGAGGATTAACTTGATATAGAGCTGAAGAAAGAAACCCCCCGGGCCCCCATAATAACTGCTGGAGTCACACAACCTCATTAAACACAGAACTGTCAGAGGCTGATGACAACAGAAGAGTAAAACAGTAGTACCCCATAGGAAACTGGCCTTTTACTCTTTCTAGAGAGAGAATCTATCTCAACCTTGCTCAAATTCATTCCTTCTAGACACTATAGCAAATCCATCCCAATTTGTGTGTCTTCTGGTGGGTGAAATTACTACAAATGAAATGCCAGTTTGTCAACTCTATTTCTTTGCTTGACTGACAGCCTAAGGTAGTTTTCTTTTAATCGTCAATTCTAATTTTTATTTTTAATGATTATTCATACTAAATCACTGCTTATAAAATATAGGAATTAAGATAGCTTAAAATGGTTTACAATGGTTGGGGGCAGATCATTTTAAGTCCTTCCTGACATGTATCATTCTTTGTGCAAATAACTGAGCTAAACATAAAATGCATTAGATAAACAATTCATCACCTTGGGCAAACTTCTATTAACATTTAAGACTAAAAGGTGTCAGAGCCATTAACTAACTTATGTATGTCAGACAGCAAAGAGTCATGAGGGTCAAACACTTACAGACATGGGTGATCTGGACTGGAATCTGCAATGCTGTCATGGGGTTAGGAGAGATGGCTGTATTATCTTCCAAGCGGGCAACTCTTATCTGAACATGTTGTACCCCGGAATTGGAATTACTGTTTGGAACTCCAGATCCTGATTTATTCTCCAAAAACGTTGGGTTGTTTTTTTGGTTTTCATGTAACTGTTTAAGACCTTTTATTAAGACTGAAGGGAGATGGGTAGACAAAAAGAACATTGATTCTCTGACAGATCACTGTGTAAGCAGCTTAAGAGGTTGGGGAGGGAGGTAAGGAGGGAAATTACTTGGAATAAATAATTGCATATTGGATGTGAAAATAAAATACTTTACAACAACCACCTATCTGGAAATTTTTGGAAATACTATCCAATATAACAAAATTTTAAAATTCTTTATATTATTGTTCTTGCTACCTTAAGATTTATAATGCAAAAAAAAAGTAAACACTGCCAAGAACATGGAAACAAGACATTTTCTGATAGAATTCTTGTTATTCAGGAAAAGTATTTGCAATGTTAAGCAGCTTATTTTCATTTTCTAAATCAATAGTCTTTCCACCCAAAGACTCACAGGGACTTAACTGGGTCTCCTTATTCTAAAGGTAGCAGCTAATCTTTTCCAAGGAGTAATATGCTACCATGCGTTCTTGCACAAAGAGGCCAATTCTAGACTTTGCTGTATTCATAAACGATACTAATCCTCTATAACTCAGTGTTTTAATTTTTAGAAATCACATTCTCATCTGGTTCCTCAGCATTTTATGTTCCTTAGGAAAATGGAAATTGGAATGCTATAAAGGGACTAAATTGGAAAACCTTAATTAAGGCTCAGCACCTGCAGTTTGGCAGCTAGAGCACCAGTCACATACACCATGGGACAAGAGTTCAAACCCAGATAAGGTCTGCCAAACAACAATGACGATGACAATAATAAAAAACAGCATGGTGTTGTGGAGGACACCTATAGTCCCAGCTGCTTGGGAGGCTGAGGCAAGGGAATCGCTTAAGCCCAAGAGTTTGAGGTTACTGTGAGCTGTGACGCCACGTCACTCTACCCAGGACTACATAGTGAGACTCTTGTCTCAAAAAAAAGGGAAAACCTTAATCAAACAACTTAAGTTTACTACATAGGCAATGCAATGAAAAATATGCTATGCCTTAAATACACCCATATTAACAAATAAAGTAAGAAATTTGCAGAGCCTTAGTTCAACAAATCACCATAGAATTTCTCTAAATAACAAATTATTTAACTCATAAAAGCTGATTTAGACTTGTTTTCAGAAGATCTTTGTACAAAACAAAAATATAGGCATGAGTCACTTAACGGGGACAGGTTCTGAGTAAATATGTCATATGAACATCACACAGTGTACTTACACAAAACTACACAGTAGGTATACACTACTCCACCCCTATGTTACATGGTTTAGCTCATTGCTCCCAGCCATAAACCTGTAGACTGTGTTACTCTACTGAATACTGCAGGCAGTTGTAACACAATGGTTAAGTATTTGTGTCATTTAAACATAGAGAAGGTCTAGTAAAATATATGAAACCACTGTTGTATATGCAGTCCGTTGTTAGCTGAAACATCATTATGGTGTATGACTGTATATGTAAAATTAATTTCCTCTTCATAGTTGGAGTGGAAATGTGTATTTTTTTGTCTTCAGACTTTGGGGATTACAGATCACATTAACTCTACTCTAGGGAAGAAAAAATGAGTACTCAAAAAAAATAGGGCAGAAATTTAGCTAAAAAAATCTGCCATGGTATCTCTTTAGTTGAGGCAAAGAACATCTAACCTCTCACTACTAAGGAGTAAACAGGGTAAGAAAAAGGAAGAACTTAAAAAAGCAAATAATACATTACCAGAAAATGAAACATCCTTATGGTTTGCAATTTGCCTTTTGATAGTCCACCATTTACTGCGAAGCCATTGTGGTGAACGGACACTGCTCCATCCCTCAGCTAACAGATCCCAGTTAATGTCATTTTCATCAGCTACATCAAGCTCTGCTATCCTACAGGTTACAAAATAAACGTCTGTTAGATGTTAAATTTATTTCTCCGTAAAAACCCTCCTCTGACTGTAAGTGATGGCACTGGCAATAAAGGGAATGGCAGGTTATACCAATGAGAGGCTGCTGTTGCTTGGGAAAGGATTCCAGGAGCGCAGGCCTGCTTCCAGAGCTAAGAGCTAAGAAATCACTAGCAACAGCCTTTTGGAAAACATACAACCAACCAGTGGGCCAAACCATAAATGGTTAGCACCAGATGAAGCACTGTGAAGGAAAGGGAGTAGGCTAAAGGTTAGAATAACAACAGGTTTAGTTGCACAGCATTTTATAATACAATGTGTCATGGTTTGGCCTTCCCTAAGTCATTATTTCCTGGATCTGAGTTTTTCCGTTGGAAAAATAAAAATGTTTCAAAATGAGCTATTTAAAAACGTGAGTAGTTGGAAAAAAGTGAACAAAATCCAAAACAAATGACAGACAAAAATGATACAAGCAACAACAACAAAAAACACCACAACACCCCCAAAACAACAAATATAATAGTACAACTAAGTTTGGGGTTAAAAAAAAAAAATCTTCATTTTCTAGCTTCCACTATCATGGTGATTTTGACTTTCAATAGGGAGCAGCCACAATGCTAGTTTCTATTACTCTGGTGTCTTAAATAATTTTTTGTTGATACTTTTGCCCATTTTAGTCTGAGTCCTAATGGTGAGGACAATTTAATACTTAAAGACGGTGGAATTACTGCCTAAATCTATTAATATTTTTGGATTTTTATGACATGGATATATTTGATTTGGTCCAACTGGAAGGTGTGGAGTTAACTGTAGACTGGGGCCCCTTCTTTGGCAATCTTAGCACAGTAGCCAAGGATTGAAGGGCATGGAGACTGATAGCCCTCTTAGCCCTAAACATGTTCCCCAGAGGCTAGGACTGAGGCACATTGGTGGGACAGTGGAAAAGCTGCACTGCCGCTGCCTGTGCCGTACCTGTTCTGTGGATACAGAGAGGACTTCAGTCTCCACGCCTTCAATCTGGTACTCTGCACGAGCACTAAATCCACTAAAAAGGAACAAACACAAAACAAAAAAGAGCTCAATATGAAATACTTAGGATCTTAAACAGTGGCTCTCTATGGAAAGGATATTTTTCAGATATTAGGCATCTAGGGAAACCAAAAGAAAATAGTCAATCAGGCCATCTACAGCAATTAAACAGCTTTTGTCATTAAAAAGATTTAGGACACGAACCTGAGAATGAGATTGATTTCATCTTCCTTGGTCCACTCAGTCCCCCCACTCTGTTTCCAGTTCAGGTAGTTGAGCCACTTAGAACGACACTGCTTTTCTGAGCGGGTACCCACTCGTTCAGCCACAGCTGCCCAAGACACACCCTGTGTGACTATGTCACCTGGCTCAGTGCTTGTCAATTCATGAACCACTTCTGCAAGTCTCTTTTCTTCTTCTTCTGTCCATTTCCCTGAAAGAAGGAAATCATCCAGACTACCACTGCTACCTTCTCCTTTTACAAATCTGATTCAGCCCTATATTTTATAAGGACTGATGGTATTATGCAGAAGTACTAAGAGTTTATTTCTGAATGACTCTGGTGGGAAACTACCTATCTACTAGACAGTTGTACTTTACTAACAGTCTCAATATAAAAGAAAATACAGAATCCTAATGGACAACACCGACTCTATAAGAAAAGCTACCCACAAACCTAACTATAACACAAAGAATTATGTACTCAAGTTATACCATCTTTTTTCCTTACTATCTCAACTCCAATCTACTTTGATGAAATATCAGTAAGTTTGACACTGATATTTACATGAGGCGGGATAATTAAGTTTGTGAACTCATCGTAGAAAAAGTATACTAACACCAGCACCTAACCCACCCTTTAGAGCAATTCTGGACGTCTTTTTCTGAAATGCCCATCAGAGCTATCAATGTAAGAGGTCTGACAATTAAGTTCGCAAACTAGACCTAGAAAAAGTACTACATACCTCATTGCTGAATATCCCTATGGTCATCTTCAAAGCACTTTCCTGAGCCATCTGGTGACTGTAGTGATAATTAGCAACAAGGTATGTAGCAAAAGGATGAGTTCACGAACTTTATTGTCCAAACTTACACAAGTTTTTATTCATTATGTTTTTGAACCCATACATCCAATAAAAAATAGTATCAAATGTTCTTCTGGGTTTTTTCTTATGGAGCTATAGCAGAAAAATAGGGGGGGAACCCCACTTAAAAAAAAAACCTTTACTGCTATTTCCATTCTGTTACTAGTAGCTAAAAACTTATAGAAAATATCAAAAAGACTATGTGCCTGCTTCAGTATCTACTCATTCAACACACTATTTACTGAATGTTTATTATTATATTAAGAACAGTTCTGGATACTATGGATAGAATTCAAGACAACATCCTATTTCCTACGCTTAGCATGATACAAAGGGAAGGGAATACTCTGAGATTGTGCTGTTTCATGGTATGGAACACCGGAGAAAACTCATCAGAAATTGTATGCTGCAACACAAGAAGGAAGGGGCAGGTCAATCCCTCAAAGTGGCAATGAGAGAATAGCAGCGTCCTCTCAAATCATGTTAACAAAAGGGGTTCTGTAGTCACAGTATTTTATGTGAACTTCTAGGGTCCTATTCTAAACCTGAAACTGTCAACTCTGCCTTCATTCATTAAGTTAGCCATGTCACCAAATGACAGAGTTGGTGGAACATTATGTTTTTACTGCCTTGCAGGTAGTAGTGATGGTGCACCAGCTGAGGAGGAAACATTGGGATTTCATTTTAATAAGGTGGGGGGGGATGAAGATAAATAAATATATGCCCTAGAATCTAACACCAAACTTGAAAACTATTTTTATTTTTTTTTAATTGAAAGAGCACACATTGTGGACCTTTTAGAGAATATTACAGCTAAAAGAGAATTATGAAATTGTAGTTCCAACCTCTTCATTTTATAGAAGTTTAAGGAGACTTAGAAAGGTTAACTGACAATGGCAGAGCCTAAATACTGCTGGTCACCAAGGTTTAAAAGTAATATTAGTACATCTGTATAGATTAAGAGGCATTTATGGTTTTGCCTAGGGCCTGAAAAAAAATTTTTTTTCTATGGAAAAATATACTTCCACGTTTGAAATAAATGAAATACATATAAACCTTTGGAACACAAGCTTTTTCTTGGGACTTGCTTATGAGTAAAGTTTTTCACAGACACATGTTGAAAAGCTCATCATGAATGTAAATTGAATGATTAGATGGGCCTAAAATAAAATTACCTCCTGTAACTAGGCCTTAAAAATAAATACTTTTTCAATTGGAGTAGTTTTAAATCACTACAAAATTGAAACATGCTAGAAACTGAGGTTATATATCTCTGTGAACAATATCACCTTATACAAAAACAAAGTAAAAGAAAAGTTGGGTAAGCTGAAGAAAAAGAAAGACCAGAAAAGTCTGAACTGAGGTGACTGACAATTTTTTCCCCCAGAACGAGAGGACAGTATCTGAAAGGGCTAGAGGTGCAACGGTGAGAAGAAATAACACCAGTAGCACTCGAAGTACCTGTGTTGCAAGTATCCTTCATCAGTCGGCACCGATCTTTGACGGAAGATGCACTTCTTCCTAGCGCCGCCCCTATTGTTGCCCAGTCATTGCCATGCTTTATCCGGAGCCTAAAACAAGAGTCTGCCAATCAGCATTTGGTTCAACTGTTTTCTCCCTTTTAATTTCATCATTTATTCTTCATTCTTCTTCTTCCCATTTGACTGGTTTGGAAGTTGTGGGCAGCAATACTTTGAGAGCCAAAGTTTGAAAGTGTGGCCTTTTTTTGGGGTCCACAGTTGTCTGTGGGTGAAAAAAAACAGGCAGCAATTGCCTTTTTCCTGGGTCAGAGAAGAAATAAGTAACTTGGATATGTGTTCAAAAAAGACCAAATTTCCCCTCAGGTTATTGACATAATCTCCCAGGCAAGCCCCAGATTTTTCCCTTTTGAGCAGTCACCTAACAAACTCTTCTTCAAATTAACTGAAAAAGTTCCATAGGTCTTTACCATCATAAACAGAATCTACCTTCAATTTTTTCATGATCTATATAATTCATTAAAGTATACCTTACGATCCTAACTAAACGAAACAAAATCATGTTTCCTGACATTCAATTGCTTTATCACATAGAGTTAGCTCAGATTTCAGTGAAATATTTGCCAAGTCTCCATTCTAAACTAAGTGATGTACTACAACCTGATTTAGATAGTGGTATATAAATTACCCAAATTTAGTGTTCAAGCCACCAAAAAAAAAAAAAAAAAAAAAAAAAAAGGCCATCTAATCTAATCTCATCTGGAACCCCCTATTAGAGGTCTCAGAAAACATTTGGTGACCGACAAGAGGAGACTAAATTTATACTTTATGGGCATGGCTATTCTCTGTAGGCATGGATCTAGTTACGATCTTTTTATGGTAAATTATTCTTAACAGTAGAATTAAGTTACACCAGTCTGGCAAAAACCTTTTGAAAGTTTCAAAGTAAAACTTTTAAAAACGTAAGACATGAAAAACAAACAGAATTAATGAAGGAATAAAAACTTAAAACTTACTCCTTGAGCTTCTCAATTTCTTCAGGGGTATATCTAGAAATTAAGAGAAATTTTAAAAAATCAATTAAAACAAAAATTCCTAACAATGTTAATTAAAAATCAGAATTTCACTCAGGAAGCTGAATGATAAATTACTTAGCATACTGATAATATTTTAAAGGAGTCTTAATTTAAAGCAGGTTACTTAAAGGTAAAAATAAAGGCTTCTAATTTTCACTGTTTTATAATTTATAATTTCCACTTTTAATAAGCACCAATAGTAAACACTTTTAGTCACAATAAAAGATAAGCACTGTACAGTTTTCTCTAGGAAAATTAAATATTTAAAACATATTTGCCCCAATGCTGCTTAATATTGCCTTTATTTCAAAGTAATGTATAACTGATAACGTAACTATTCTGAAAAACTTATGGATGACATTTTAAACTAGAGTGAACGAAATTGATGCCAAATTCTTTTAAGGCATTAAAAAAAATTAAGATTCTCTAGATTTCCTCTACCCAGGCACGGACATCTGACATACTCTTATTCTTTATTTCAATAGTCAAGTCTTCAGAAGAGTCAATGCAATGTTCTTTTTAAAAGCACGGTTCACTTGGTAACTAAGAAAGGCTGGTCACTTTGTAACCAATGGAAGTACATGGAAAACTGATGAATAGTTAGCTGGAAGTCATTCATGCTCCATTAAAAAAAAAAATTCTTATTCTACTGTCATACAAACATCATTTAATTTTCTTCAGCTCTCAAATGTGCTTTCATTAGCAGGCTGCTGTGAGATAGAGGAAAAGCTGCACCAGTGGCTCAGCAATAACTTGTAAGCCACACTACTGCTACAAAAAATTTCCAAAGAGGGCAGTGTCCAGAGCTCAGTAGGTAGGGTGCTGGCCACATATACCCAGGCTGCTGGATTCAAACCCAGCCCAGGCCAGCTAAACAGCAACAAGAACTGCAACAAAAAAAATAGTCAGGCGTTGTGGAGGATGCCCCAGCTACTTGGGAGGCTGAAGCAAGAGAATCGCTTAAGCCTAAGAGTTGGAGGTTGCTGTGAGCTGTGACGCCATAGTTCTCTACAAAGGGTGACACAGTGAGACTCTGTCTCAAAAAAAAAAAAAAAAAGTTTCCAAAGAGATTAAAAGTCTGACAGTAGCAACATAAAACCAGTGCACAGAGAAATCTTAATAATGCCTTCCCATAAATGCTACCTTTACCAGAAACTTGTGTACTATTTCCAGACATACAGTTATTTTACAGTCTGGTTTAGTTAAAAAAAAAAAAAAAAGTCAGTGACTTAGGAATGCTATATTCTAAAAAAACCAATAAGAAAAATGTTACCAAGGAATTTAAAGTTTTTTCGTATGCTTCTTTCGTATACTTCTAACATGCATACTTTCTATGTTATCACACTACAAAGCAGACTCTGATATATTAAGTAAATCTAATATAAAGTGATTTAGATTCAAATTTCTTTGAGAGGACTTATTATAATGAGGTGAAATTTCACCACATTTACAACATGGACTTAGAGGATAAAAATATTCACTCAAAAATCATTCATAGCTGTCTTTAATTAAGGCCCTAATTATGATTCTATTTTTTTTAAAAAATGACAGTTTCTTAATTATGTTCCCTAATTACATGAAAACATGCAGCATTACAAGTTTTCATACTTTCCCACATGGTTTCTGTCATCATACATGCGAAGCACTCTTCTATAAACTGCAAACAAAGGCCGGTTCAGACCCCATGCTATAGTCCTGTAGAAATCTTTTCTTTCGTCTTTTGACATCTCAAAGATGATTTCTGTAGCATCTTTAATTCCGCGTGCCTAAATGGGTTACATTTCTTTGATTTAGGGATTTCTGATAAAATGCATAAGGATATACTATGCTTTCAAAACTTGTTTTAATGTTAAAGGTCATCAATGTCATTTAGAAAATATATTGCTAATTCATTAACAAGTCAAATATGAACTTTAAAATGTTGAGAAAGATAATGAAGTGATACTTAAATTTTCAAAAATAAACTATCAAATTCAACAAATTCAATTTCTGTCAACTCCTCTTAAAAATTATAAAAAATGAAAAATGAATCAAAAGGCAGAAGAAAACCACAAGAGCAAAATTAATGAAATCAGGAATCAAAGCATAAAAAGAATGAACAAACCTAGAAATTGGTTCTTTGAAAAGATCCTTTAAGAGTAATAAAATTTTAAATGATAAACTTCTGGCAAAATTTAAAAAGACACAAATAATATTAGAAATTAAAAAATGAACCCTCAGTAGAGATGCTGCAGAGATTAGGCAGTTAATTAAAGAACATTATAAACAACTTAATGGCAATCAATTTGACTTTAGATAAAATGAATACAGTCCTAGAAAAAGCCAATTTGCCAAAACTGACTCTGAAAGAGACAGAAAATTGAATAGGCACTGACCATCAAGAAAATTTAATCAGTTACTAATAATCTTCCCACAATGAACATAACCAGGCCCAGATGGCATTTCAAGTAAATCCTACCAAATAGTCAGGAGACATATAATTCTGATCTTAAAACTATTTTAGAATAAAGAAAAAAGGTGGGGGCTGGCACCAGTGGCTTACACCTGTAATCCTAGTGCTGTGGAAGACTGACTGCTTGAGGCCAGGGGTTCAACACCAACCTGAGCAACATATCAAGATATCAACTCATCTCTACTAACTAAAAAATGAACAAAATGAAAGAAAAAAAGTAGATACACTAGACTTCCTTGCTTATTTAATCAGGCCAGCATAACCTCAATAGCAAAATTAGTCAAAGGCAGTGTCAGAAAAGAATTTCAGGTTAAGCCCATTCACTAACATAAACCCCCAAATCCTAATAATATTTTAGCACACTGAACCCAGCAATGTATAAGAAAGTTAATCCACAAATGTCCAGGAATATAAGTCTGTGTTAATTTAAGAGACATCATCAATATAATTAACCACATCAGATTTATGTAAAAAAAGTAAAATCTCAACAGATATGGAAAAGCATTCATAAAATTCAATATACATATGATAAAATACTTAGCAAATCAGGATTTGTTCCTAATTTGATAAAAAAAAATACAAAATATACAACCACTAGAAATGAACAATCAGTTGCAGCTAACATTATGAACTAAAAAAACTAAGAAAAAGTTATTTTATCTGAAAAAGAGTATCTTACCAAGGTTTCTAGGTACAGAAGTGATATAAAGTCATTTACATTCCTATACAAAGATTATGAAAGATTTTTAAAGGTTCTCCCTTACAAAAGCATCATAATTAAAAGCAATAGGACTAAGTCTGAGGCAAGATATGAAAACTTTATTGAAAGACATTAAAGAGTAACTAAAACGAAGAGTTATACACCACATTGTTCAACTGGAAGATGAAATACTATGAAGATATTAATCCACCCCCAACTGATGTACAATTCAATCCCATCACAATAAAATTCAGCAGTTTTTCATGCTCTGAAAACAGATTTTAAGAGCAAATGGCCAAGAACAGCCAGACACTTATGCAGAGATTTGCCCCATCAGATACTGTTCTGAAGATAATGCTGTACTGGTGCATTATCAACAAAGAGAACTTGGAAATAAATTAGAAAACCAAGGAACAAATCCATGAATTTCTGATTTAGGACAGAATGGATGTTGTAGACTGGAAAAACGACTGAGGTTCCATAAATGGTGCTGAGACAATAGTCTTTTATACAGAAAAACAGAAAAATTGAAAACCTCTTGGGAAATAAATAAAACTTCCATAAGATAATGCTTGAGAATGTCTTCATGCAT
Source organism: Otolemur garnettii (assembly GCF_000181295.1). NCBI lineage: Eukaryota > Metazoa > Chordata > Mammalia > Primates > Galagidae > Otolemur > Otolemur garnettii. The sequence continues at coordinate 15,069,931 of NW_003852400.1, read as the reverse complement.
TTGAACCAGGGAAGGATTTCTTAAACATGTAAAACAAAAAAAGATACAAATGATTTTGAAATTAAGAATCTTTGTTCATCAAGTGACTCCTACAAGAGAAAGAAGGGAAAGACAGGCCACTAAATCGGAATATCTATAATACAAATGAACAATAAACCTTTAGTAACCAGCATACATTAAAAACATCTAAGTAGGTTTGGGGACCACAGTCAAGTGGTTAAGGCACCCGCCACATACACTGGGGCCGGCAAGTTCGAACCAGGCCCAGGACTGCTAAACAACAATGACAACTGCAACAACAAAATAGTCGGGTGCCCTAGTGGGTGCCTGTAGTCCCAGCTACCTGGAAGGCTGAGACAACTGAATTGCTTAAGCCCCAGAGTATGAGGTTGCTATGAGCTGTGACGTCATGGTACTCTACTGAGAGGGCAACATAGTGAGACTGTCTAGAAAGAACAACAAAAAAAGAACATCTAAGTAAAAGGAAACGATGAACAACTACATAGAATTGGTAAAAGACATAAACAGGAACTTCAAAGAAACACAAATAGCCAGTAAATATTTAAAACCATAATAAATACCTTTCCTACACACCAGATTTGTACAAATTAATAGCAAAAAAACTCATATGACCATTAACTATGAAATGGGTAACTGCACAATGAAATACAACTGAACAATTTAATAGGGGACGATCTCAAAATCATAATGTTGAGCAAAGCAGCAAGTTATGGAATACTCACAGATAGATAAAAATCACACTGGGTATATTTTATACACCTTTGAATGTATGAAATACCATAGTAAAAAGTTGCAAAGTATTAGAATCTTTTCTAAAATTCTTTCATTTATGCAGTTCCAATTTTGAAACTAACTATTTACTGAGCTCCTACATGCAAGGCACAGTGTGTTGTAGGGTGCCCACACAGTGAAAGATTCTTTTGCCCTCATGCCCTCCTTGCCCTTTGTCTTGCTGTGGCAATTTCTTTCATTTATCCTTTTACCTGAAATATGAAATATATAACATCTAATAACTAAGTGGAATTTTATGATGTTTAAAACTGGCTCTACAGTGTTTTTAGAAAAGTACAACATAATAAAAAGCATAGTCAAAAGTAAAAACCGAAGAAATGTATCTTTTTCCAAAGCAGTGCACTTTGGGGACATTTCCTATTTCTATTTCTGCCAATCCTATCATCCTCCTTCTTCTTTTTTTTTGAGACAGAGCCTCAAACTGTCACCCTGGGTAGAGTGCCGTTGACATTACAGCTCACAACAACCTCAAACTCCTGGCTCAAGTGATTTTCTTACCTCAGCCTCCCAAGAAGCAGGGACTACAGGTGCCAGCCACAATGCCCAGCTATTTTTCTTTTTATTGCAGTTATCACTGTTGTTTTAGCTGGCCCGGGCAAGGAAGGGCTCCAACCTGCCAGCCTGGGTGTCTGTGGCCAGAACCCTAGCCGTTGAACTATGCGCTCTGCCCCTATCATCTTTCTTCTAATTATTCAACAAAATAAATACTCCTGCAGTTACCCCTACTCCTCCTTTTTCTTCTTTCCCAGCATCCAGTCACTAGTCTTCCTTACAGACTACTTGCTCATCGGCCTTTTCCCTACCAATTCTATTTCTACCACTACAGTTTAAACCCTTGCCATTCTCACCTAGTCTACTGAAATGGTTCCACAGAAAGGTCTCAAATCCCACTGTCCTTTAATCACTGGAAGGGTCCTTCGAAATCATCTACTTTAATCTGCCAGACATGAGACAAGCTTTTTAATCCCCAGAGTTTACTACCATTACTGCCTTATCTAAACCCATAGCATTTTCCAGTTTTCACTAAAGTGCATGTGACCAGTAGACTACTTTAACCTAGTCCAGTATGGGAATGGTCAGCAAGTCTCCAGTAATTTCCTTGAGAAAAATATAGTCCACTAACCTCTCTTTTAACCAAGTTATCAGCTCTCCTTAGACCATTTAGTGCCTCTCACTTCCTATAGCAGGCATCCTCAAACTGCAGCCTGCCTTGGACATTTATCCAGCCCACTGGGTGTTTTTGCTGCCGCTGCTGTCCTGTTTAGCAGCTGACTCGTCCTGGGGCCTGCAGTCCGGCCCTCCAATGGTCTGATGGACAGTGAACTGGCCCCCTGTTTAAAAAGTTTGAGGACCCCTGTCCTACAGGATAAAATTCTTAGTCTGCAGCTTAGACTTCAAAGCCCAGTTTTCCATAGGCTATTGATCTTGGGTAAGGGGTTAATTTATAATGTTCTGGTATTAACCACTGATTTCTTATTGCTCATGCTGTTGCCTCTGGTCCTGCTCCAGCCCAAGTTCTGTCCCTTTTACTCAAGACTCAGCTCAAATCTTAGCTCTTCCAGAAATTTTCTGTAATTGTCTTAATTCTGAGAAAACTCTTCCTTCTATGAACTTGTGCAGAACTCACAACATGTATCACTTATGTTGTATAAATCCTGTATCATGCTTCACCTATTTTTCAGCTTTCCCAAATTAACTACTGGCTTTTCAAAAGCAAACAATGTATGTAAAGGAAATTAATACTCCAGTAGAGTAGTTCTCAACTTTCCTAATGCCGTGGCCCTTTAATACAGTTCCTGTGGGTTATGACCCACAGGTTGAGAACTGCTGCTCTAGTGCCTCAAAAATACTATGTTTAAAGAACATTTAATGAAGAGGACTAAGCTGACAAAAAGTAAGCCTGAATAGGAAAATAAATTAAAATTGTAATTGTTTTAAAAATGGAGGACTAACATGTCATAAATTCACTCAAAGAAGATGCATATCTTAAGCTTTAGAAAATATAAAACGTAGTTTACAGACTGCTTAAAAAGGGTTTTAAGATGTTGAGAGGCTATTACCATTCTGTCTAAACTACAGGGTGGCAACTAAAGCAATAAAACTATTTTAAACTGAAAATTAAAAATTTGATTACAAATATACTATAATCATATACCTTAGAATTATTAAGCTACAACATATTAGCCAATCATCTGTTACAAAAATTAGTGAAAAGCTTCTAATTTATACACAAACAGTATGCTGGTTTGGTATTTTGGCAAATGACAGTGAATGAAACACAAAAGTATGCCATAAGATACCTTTAGATAGCGTTCAATATTGTTCATCAAAATATCGATTTCCTCTTTGGACCACATCCCCTGCTTCCATTTATGTCCTTTAAAAAATAATAAATAATGTTATAGAAACTGTTACTCCTTGAGAAGAATAAGATACGAAAGACATTATTTGTGATTAAGTTAACCAAAGATTTCCTTTATGAAGGAATTATCTGTGGGAATAAAATACAGCTAATTTAATTTTTCATTCATCTAGGAGATCCCCAGGTAAAGCTGGTTTCTAAGTAAGAATATATTTGACCCCACTAAAAAAAGTGAATGGTAATCAGAAGACTAGACAAATATTATTTCTATTATCCTTTCAGCTATAGAACTGCTAAAAAGAGTGTTAAAAATAAGAAATGCCGGCTTGGTGCCTGTAGCTCAAGTGGCTAGGGCACCAGTCACATACACCAGAGCTGGGTTGGAATCCAGCCCAGGCCTGCCTAACAACAATGATGACTGCAACCAAAAAATAGCTGGGTGTTGTGGCGGGTGCGTATAGTCTCAGCTACTTGGGAGGCTGAGGCAAGAGAATCACTTAAGCCCAACAGTTGGAGGTTGCTATGAGTTGTGACACCATGGCACTGTACTGAGGGCAACAGCATGAGCCTCTGTCTCAAAAAAAAAAAAAAAAAAAAGGAAAAGAAAGAAAGAGAAAGAAAAGCCAAATCACATTCATAACTTTTTGAAAATTTCTCCAGCAAAAAACTTTTGAGGCAAAAGAATATGTACAAAAGAATTTAGGGCAAGGTAAAAAAACAATACATCGTATGCCAACTAAATAATGTATTATCTTAAGGTGTATATTTATTGTACAGTGGTTGGAAACAATCAATTCACTTATTTCTACTTCCTTTTCATAGTTTAGTGTGACATATATACAATCTCCACTTTATTGTAACAGCTCCCCCAGCCTCCAAGCTGCTTAGTTATCAAATCAAGGTTAGCAGACCCTTGAAAAGGCCTGATTCCCTACTCTTTATAACCAATAACTGCATTATCTTTTTTTTTAGACAGAGTCTCACTTTGTCACCCTGGGTAGAGGGCTGTGGTGTCATAGTTCACAGCAACCTCAAACTCTTGGGTTCAAGTGATCCTCTTGTCTCAGCCTCCTGAATAGCTGGGGCTACAGGCCCCAACAGCTGGTTCGTTTTTAGAGACCAGGTCTTACTCTTGCTCACGCTGGTCTTGAACTCCTGAGCTCAGTAATCCACCCACCTCAGCCTCCCAGAGTGCTAGAATTACAGACATGAGTGCCTGGCTGTATTGTCTTCTTAACACTGCCAAAAATTAGCAATAAAAGCTATTTAGTAGTAATTACTGAAAAACAAATGTTTCATGGCCTTATTCAGTCATTCAAGGCCAAATTTAATTCAATTAGAAAAGTTAAATCACTACAACTACTCAATACTGGTGATGAAGGTCCAACCCAGAAAATCTCAATGACCACAAGCCCTTTCTGTCTGCCTTTTATCTAATAGACATAAAAATTCACAGTGCATCTTACCTTTGTTGGTCAGAGAATCCTTATCTTCTTTAGTTGTAAACCATGCTTGGCTAACTGCTGAAACTTCCTCATTACCCAAGGGAGACATTTCACCTAGTTCATTCTGCAAAATCTTGAAGTTAAAGTAAAAGAGAAAAAAAAGTAGTTTGATTTAATACCCAACCCAAAATTAAAATTAGGTTCCTCACATGAACCTGAAATTAAAAAAAAAAAATAATCACTATGAGTAAATTCATCTCTGCAATGCTAAGAATTATAAAACTTTAAGATCATAATATCAAATTTACTTGTTTTAGATATAGCCAATTTACAGAAAAATATTTCTTGCTGTTTTTATTATGGCAAGAAAACAAAATTATCCACATTACCATAATATGACCTTCATTTAACCAAGTGATGTACTCACGACTCCCTATTTTTTTTTTTTGAAACAGTTTTACTATATTGCCCTCGGTAGAGTGCTGTGGTGCCACAGCTCACAGCAACCTCAAACTCTTGGGCTTAAGTGATTCTATTGCCTCAGCCTCCCAAGTAGCTGGGCCTACAGGTGCCTGCCACAATACCCGGCTATTTTTGGTTGGAACTGTCATTGTTGTTTAGTTGGCCCAGGCTGGGTTTGAACCCACCAGCCTCGGTACATGTGGTCAGTGCCATAACCACTGTGCTAAGGGTGCTGAGCCCTCAATTTTATATAAAAATGGGCTAATAGTCTATATTAAGTATTTAAATCAACATATATAAAGGAGCTTATACATGTACAGTTGTAATCAGTTCCAGATAGGTAAATAGAAATGCCATGGTTGAGTGTTATGACTGGTTAACATCCTTAAAGGTAGTTTGCTGCCTAAAAATTTATACAGGAGAACCCCTGTAAGCTGACCACACAAGGGACCGTAACAAACTAGACAACATAAGGAACCATTGCTACTGTACTGATACTGATATGTAGATGTGGTGTAGATATGTCTGATCTATGAAAAATGAGGTCAACTTAGGAAGGTGGTCAACTATGGAGGTTCTACTGTAGTTATCTGTAATGTAATAATCTCTTGCTTAACTTAAAGGATTAACAGACAAAAATCAAAAGAAATATGCAAAATCAGGGTCTGCTTATTGTCTACTGACAGCTTTTGTCTTAGCCAACCTCTAGAGTTGATACATATATATCCTTATTAACATACTTTCCTCTCAAAGAACTGTGTAGTACTACTACAGCTAAAGTAGTCTTTTATGCAACTACCACAGGCATATATTCAATTACAGAAAACATCTAACAAATTTGCAGAAAAAAGCTGCTTTTGATGGAGTTGACCTTATCCTAAAGAGAGCTATAATGTAAATGAGGAAGAACCTGGTAAAAGTGTTACCATATCAAGTATGATCCAATCACAGGCAGACCAGGATAAGGGGGAAATCACTTACTTAGTGACCACTCAACCCAATTCAGTCTCTAGGCTGGAATAACAACTAAGCAATGTCACTGGCTGGAGTCCTAAGCAGTGCTAAAAATGACTGGCCTACTATGTCTCGAATAACTGAGCTTTGAATTTGGAGAGGAATTAAAAACTCAGCTCACTTAGAGATAAGCTATCAGTGAACAGGTACGATGAGAAGAAAAGTCACATCACTATTGTTATCGACTTTATTTATTAGTTTATCTGGAGACGGTCTCCTCTGTTGTCCCCAGGTGGAGTGCTATAGTATCATAGCTCACAGCAAACTCCTGCGCCCAGGTGATTCTCTTGTCTTTGCCTCCTGAGTAGCTGGAACTACAGGCACCCACCACAATGCCTGGCTAATGCTACAATTACAAGGTCTGAGGCACCACACCTGGCTGCCTACTTTATGTTTATTATCTGCTGGTAATGCCTATCTGTATTTATGAAAGTATTTTACAATAATTGGGCAAAAAGCTAGAAGTCACAGGGACAAGTCTGAAAATTTTTATAACCCTATATTTACATGTCCATTTTGTAGATTTAAAAAAAGATGAAGAGAGGGTGGTGCCTGTGGCTCAAAGAAGTGGGGCACCAGTCCCATATACTGGAGGTGGCAGGTTCAAACCTGATCCCGGCCAAAAACTCCAAAAAAACAAAAAGAGGAACCTTTCCAAACCTGAGAATTGAGACAGATTAGATCAGTAGTCCCCAACTGTGGCACCAGGGACCAGTTTTATGAAAGATAATTTTTCTTTCTTTTTTTTTGAGACAGAGCCTCAAGCTATCCCCCTGGGTAGAGTGCCATGGCATCACGCTCACAGCAACCTCCAACTCCTGGGCTCAAGCGAGTCTCCTGCCTCCGCCACCCAAGTCGCTGGGACCACAGGCACCCACCACAGCACCTGGCCATTTTTTGGTTGCAGCCATCATTGTCGTTTGGCGGGCCCGGGCTGGGGATTCGAACCCGCCACCTTACGTGTATGTGGCTGGCACCTTAGCCGCTTGAGCCACAGGCGCTGAGCCTGAAAGACAATTTTTCCATGGTCTGGTAGTGGGTGGGGAGGATAGCTTTGATCTGGGTCTGCAAACAATTAATTTATATGGTCTCTGTGCAGTCCAACCTCTCTGCTAATGAGAATCTGTATTTGCAGCTGCTCCCCAGCACTACCTGACTCAGCTCCACCTTGGAACATCAGACATTAAATTATACAAAACATGCATTAGATTTTAAGAAGTATGCAACCTAGATCTCTGGCTTACAGTTTATAGTAGGATTCAAGTTCTTATGAAAATCTGATGCTTCCAACAATGTAACAGGAGATAGAGCTCAGGCGGTGATGAAAGCTACAGGGAGCAGCTATAAATCTACATGAAGCTTTGCTCACTTGTCTGCCACTGTCATCTCCTGCTGTACAGCCTGGTTCCTAATAGGCTGCTGGTACCAGTCCCTGGCCAGGAGGCTGGGGACTGCAGTATTAGATGATGTCTTAAAGTCCCACAATTCTCAGAATTTTTTAAGATCTGACACAAGAGTTATACCTTAATAAAGGGTGACACAGAGCTATCAAAAGACCCTCATACAATACACACTTTAAGAACTATGGTATAGGAAATATTCTTTTTTGGGGGAAACATTTTTTAAAATTAATTATTTTTATTAAATCATAACTTTGTATATTGATACATTTATGGGGTTCAGCGTATTGCTTTGATATACAACATGAAATGTTCACATTGAACTAAGTAACACATCCATCACAATTATACTCATTTCTTAATATTTTTGAAATGAGGACACATTCTTAAATGATCTTCTCTTAATCAATTAGATAAAAGACTCCATTTCTCAAGGTATGTTTATTTAGCAGAACCCACTACATAAATCTTATATGCTAGTCATATTAATTAGCTGCAATTTTGGGACAAACTTAATGTCTTATGGCTCAAATTGGCCTAATGTAGAGTTACAATTATCACTAAGTCTTATGGTATCAATCATGTAAACAGCCGTCAAATGAGCAAATAATTACATGGCACGAGTAATATTCAACACTGTCAATAACAAATGAATTCAATGAATATAGCAGACCATATAGCTTTAAGGAAAGGAGAAGCAAGAGCTAAGCTCGAAACATTCAGTAATCATAAGAAACACCTTGGTGATAAGGGCATGGGGAAGGGTTTGGAGAACTCGAAGAGATGAGAGCATTAGTGATTGGCAGGCTACACCTGTGGTGCAAATAGCCACGAGATTACATCTTTAAGATGCTGCAGGAGAAGGCAGTCAAAAGAGAGCTCTTTCTTTCATGGACCCACTTACTCTGACTCTTTCACTTCTCCTGCCCCAGAACACCTGCATGGCATCTCTCTACAAAAGACTGCTAAGATGTATTCTTTTTTTTTTTTTTTTTTTTTTTTTGAGACGGAGCCTCAAGCTATCCCCCTGGGTAGAGTGCCATGGTATCATAGCTCACAGCAACCTCCAATTCCTGGGCTCAAGAGATTCTCTTGCCTCAACCTCCCAAGTAGCTGGGACTACTTGGTGCCTGCCACAACACCTGGCAATTTTTAGAGGTGGGGTCTCGCTCTTGCTTAGGCTGGTCTTGAACCTGT
>NW_003852400.1:15027023-15061218 GCF_000181295.1 Otolemur garnettii | reverse complement strand
AGGCGCCCGCCACAACGCCTGGCCATTTTTTGGTTGCAGCCATCATTGTTGTTTGGCGGGACCGGGCTGGGGATTCGAACCCGGCACCTTAGGTGTATGTGGCTGGCACCTTAGCCGCTTGAGCCACAGGCGCCGAGCCAAGATGTATTCTTCTTCTAAAACTGCTTCTCTCCCTATTGTCTCTCTCTCTCTCCCTTCTGCTAAGACAAAAAGCCCTAAGGCATCTAAGGGTAATTGTTTATGAGCAAGATAATAGCACAGCGTCCGTTTCTGGCCACTAAAGAAGGTGGGCCGGAGACCTGGCCAGTCCCAGGGCCCAACAGTAGGAGACTTAAGTACTTTGAAGAGTATCTATCTATTATAGTATATAGGTTTTAATAAGCTTTATAGTATTTTGTCCCCATTTTTACTACTTTATGCACATATCTTTAAAATTTACTCAGACTTTTATTTAATATGCTGTTACTTTTTAAATGACGTCTTGGTGAGCTGGTTGTAGGATGGATTTCACATCTATAATATGTACAGGCTTGGAAATCTAAAAACAAATATTCAGTCCACTGAAGACCTCTTCTAACAATATATTAGGACACTTTCTGGTTTCTGATTATTTTTCAAGCTAATCTCATCACTGGAATGAGACAGAACATTAACTACCAAACTTTATCAAATAGCTGCACCTGGTTTACAGCAAGACACAGTTAGAAGCAGACTATTTCTGAACTTTTTAACCATGCTGACTTTCAATTCATAACCTACTATGAATAACCCATGTTAATAGACTATTATATGTTAATAATAATAACCTATGTTAATCTTATTATTAAAAGTTTTTCATTTACTAAAATAGTAATAACTAAGAGGCTAAATATTAAACTATAACTAATTAACTCTTAGGCAATGATCAAAACAACTTTGTAATTTGTCTTATAACAAACACTAATGTTGTCACTGCTGAATCTCACACTAATCAAGTTGTAAACCATATCAGATAAAGAAGGTGCCAAAAAAATGTATACATATTTTAAGCCAGAAAAAACCAAAACTGTAATACTCAAGGCATGTCTGACTTTTGCAATTATAAGATACAATGAATTTAACAATTTGAATACAGTTTTTTTCCTTTCTTAAATGTGTATTTTTTTGGCACCCTCTGTTTGCATATAATACACGTGTACTTTAATGTGCTGAAAACTGGACAAAAGTGAGTCTACATAGTCTTTGGATCTGGAATGACTTTGATAAGCCCTATTTTGAAGAAAAGGTATTAACTGCTCAGGGGGCTTGGGGAAAAAAAAATTGCTATGCAAATCACCTACTAAAATCTAAGAGCAGATTATGAAGATCTCTGGCCTGTTTCAAAGCTGTTTGAACCAGACTCACTCTCCTGGAAATTGTGAGATTCTGGAAGTACTCTGAAGCTCATTATTGCAAAAGGTTCACACTGCACACACCGGCGATGTCCTTTGTCCTTGATATTTGCATCTATTATGCTTCTTAAATGAAAAGGCATTGTGATGTTTCATTAATGTAAAAATATACATATATTTTTGCAGTTTTTGGCTGGGGCTGGGTTTGAACCCGCCACCTCCAGCATATGGGGCCAGCGCCCTACTCCTTTCAGCCACAAGCACCCCCCCCCAAATATTTTTTATTAAATGAAGAGATAAACCAAAAGGACAAGATACTAAAAAAGAAAGGTACAATCAGTCAAAGATAAATATATAAATGAACAAAGAATTGTGATTACTTCTGGCAGAAGTAATTTAGCTAAGCTCATATGAGACAAAGAAGGTCATGTAAGAAGGAACAGTAAAGTCTGATTCCTATCCAACCTCTACACACGAAACACTACTACCACAACTACAAATGTTATTTAACAGCTCAAGTGAGATCATTACATGTAGATAATAAATGCATATGCATCATCTCCTTGTTCAACAAAAGGAAACCACTCTATAGGGAATATATTTTAGAACTCTTTGGTTACAACTGAGACTCTAGGTGGGAACTGGAAATCTGAATGAAGTAATAAATCAACTCAATTTTGTGGCTGCTACTTCGTCAGATGAAATATATTCTCATTGTTTAATCAACTAAGCTATGTGTAAAGGATCATTCTCCTGAGGCCAGTTAAAAGATTTACTATACCTGGATCTGTGTCACAGTGCCCTCAGTAATCTCATCATCTGCCACCTCTGTGGTCGCGGTCATGGTCACCTCAAAGCTCTGATCATTTTCTGAAACTTCAAGAAAAGATAGAGTAGTTTATCTCTAGAATAATAATGCCAAGTACTAATTATTCTAAAAATATCCATGGTAAAACATGACCATCTAATTTCCTAACATACTTCATAGAGTCAATATTTCATATGTTCAACAAATATTATATACCTAATTCCTACAAGATATTGATCTAGGTGCTAGGGATATAGCAATGAGCAAAACAAACAAAAATCCTGCCTTTATAGACTTTATATTCTAGTGGGGAAATATAGACGATGAAGAAGATACTATGTTGCATAGTAATTAATATAGAGGAGGAAAATACTAAGCAGGAAAGGGAATGTGTTGGGGTGGGGAGGAGGGTATTTGAAGTTTTAGACAGGTGGCTAGAAAAAGTGATCATGAATTTGAACAAGGTGAGGAGAGAAGCTAGTCTTGCAAGCATCCTAAGGAACACTTCAAGGAAAGCCAAGTGTAAAGGCTCTCAGATAGGACATATGTTGAAATGCTCATGGCAACAGCAAGGTGGCCAGTGTGGCTATAGAGGACTGAATAATAACAGCAGATGACTGAGAAGCCTTATAGGTTATTGTAAACCCTTTAGTAGAAAACCATTCAAAGATTTTATAGAGGAGTGATATAATCTAATTTTTATTTTAACAGAATCACTCTGGCTGGTATGGAGGAAAACAGTCTAAAGGGCAGCAAAGGCTGGAATGAGATCAGTTAAGAGGCTAATGCAATAATCCAAATAAGACAGGTCAGTGCTTTGGACTAGGATGAAGGAAAGTGAAGAGTGGTTAGTGGTTCAAATTGTAAATATATTTTATTGTGAATGTATCCAATACGATTTGCAGAAAAAACAGATATGAAAGAAACTAAGAGCCAAGAGTAACATTAAATAAGTTTTGCATAAAATCTGAACTACTAGAATAATGGACCTGCTATTAATGAGATGAGGAAGGCTATTAAAAAAGCAGATTTAAGAAGTTTTAGGAGGTCAGTTTTAAACACATTAGTTTGAGATAGCTACTCAACATCTAAAGTTTAAGAGCAGTCTGACCTGGAGTAAATCTGGTTTATCATTAGACAGCATTTAAAACCATGAACTAAGATCACCTGGAAAGTGTGTAAAAACAACAGAAAGCGATCTAAGGACTGAGTCTTGGAGTGCTCTGTACTTAGAGGTTCAGGTGACATGAACAAGTCAACCTAAAAAAATGAGAAGGAATGGACAGCAAAATAGGTTTCTTAGAAGACAAAAGACAAATGTTTCAAAAAGGAGGGGGTAATAAATACTGTCAAAACTTCCTAACAAATTAAGTAAAACGAAGACTTAAGAAAGTCTCTGGAGACGTGGGAAAAACCGTTTTGGCTAAAAGGTGAAAGTCTGATTAGAGAGTTTCAAAAAAATAGAAGAAATGAAGGCATATACAGGCAATTTTCATGGTATTTTGCGATAAATACCAAGGAGAGAAACTGAGTAAGATCCAAAAGTGAGCTGAAGGGACTTTTCAAAGATAGAAGGGACTATTCAAAATAAATAAATAACAGTATATTTGTAATGCTGATGGGAATGATCCAGTGGAGAATGAAAAACTGAAGATTCAGAAGAAAGGAAATAACTACTGGAATAATGTCCTTGAGTAGGCAAAGGGCATGAAATCTAGTAAATATAGGGCCTTAGTGAAGACAAAGAATAGAATATATGGACATAGATGCGGATGAGGGTGTATTTGTGGTAGTGGAAGTTTATAGAAATTATTTTCAAGTTATTTTAATTTTCTCAGAGAACTGGGAAACAAGGATACCAGTTCAAAGTAAAAAGGTGGAAGTATCAAGAAGTTTCAGGGCAGTCCTCTCAGAGTGAGACAAAAAACACTAGAGAACTGGTGAGCAGCATTATGAGCCCATGATCAGGAATTTAAAGTGAGACCAATCAGCTTGCTTGTGCCATTTTTCTCTAATCCTTTTCAATTAGCTGCATTGGTATAAATACAAATAGGCAAAGACAGATTTAGACAGGTTTAGGGTTTCACCAAAGAACAATGAAGCAAGAGAAGGAAAAAGTACTTGAAGATAAATATAAGACAGTGAGTATAATGATTAACGATCAAAGTGCAGCAGGGTAAAGAGGAAAGAAAGGATGCAAGCGAAGAAGGAACAATGAAACAGTGATAAGATCAATGGGTCTCAGTGAGGCAAAAAGATGGCAGGAATTAAACAGTACTAGAGAAAATGAGCTGGAGAGACAGAAGTAGTGGTAGAAAAATAGCAAATCTGAAAAAGATCACAAATAGGTAACAAGAAGAGAAGTAAAGCGAGTAAATAAACAGATAAAAGAAAGAGGCTAATGTCCTCAAAGAATCATCTAAATGAATATTAGAATCACCATATCGTTAAAACTATGCATCGGGGATGGAGTAAATGTAGTGGTAACATACCTGCAAAAAGTGCTAAATGAGCTAGAATGAACAACATGAGAGTCAAGGCTCAGACAGATAAATTTCATCAGTCTTATTATCACTAATTATGAGGCTCCAGAATGTCTTCATATATGGTGATTATTATGACCCAACATTAACACTAAGCAGCTCATGTGCTTTCTTGTCAAAATATCTGTATTATCTTGAGCTAAGTGAACGAGGCTATAAAAGATTCAGTTTAACACCATAAAACAGAACAGAATACCTATTTGAACTTATAAACATGAATGAGGCATTCTACTTTAAGCAAATAAACTAGCTGATGTCTATCAAAATAACCAAACATTCATACAGAATTACACCTGTACTGATACAGATAAGCCAATCAAGCTTTAAAATGGAATCACAACATGACAGCCAAATTACTTGAGATTTAAAAAACTTAAGAATCATCATTGAGGAAAGAAATCTTTTTTTTTTTTTTTGCAGTTTTTGGCCGGGGCCAGGTTTGAAACCGCCATCTCCAGTATATGGGGCTGGGGCCCTACTCTGAGACACAGAATCTTTGTTTTTTTTTTTTTAATTGAGACAGAGTGTCACCATGTCACCCTTGGTAGAGTACCATCACATCACAGCTCACAGCAACCTCCAACCCCTAGGCTTAGGTAATTCTTTTGCCTCAGCCCCCCAAGAGCTGGGACTACAGGTGCCTGCCACAAGGCCTGGCCATTTTTTGTTGCAGTTTGGCTGGAGCTAGTTTTGAACCCTCCACTCTTGGTATATGGAGCCTGCGCCCTACCCATTGAGCCACAGGCACCACCTGAGGAAAGAATCTTTAATTTGAAATGTTATACTGTATATGCCACAAACTAGAAGCAATATTAACACTAACAGTTTTTTTGATAAAGACTCATGGCAAATTGAAATAAAATGGTTTCTTTTCTATTCAATTTAATGAACCATTAACTCAAAATAGAGTACATATTTACTTGTTAAGATAAAATTTTCCATGCTAAAAACATAGTCTTGTTTTTTCACTAGATGAAAATGTGATTTTGCCTGATGCTGAGTGCAAAGTTCTCAGATATGGAAAAAACTCTCCTTTGTGGTAGGGGAAGGCCACGAATAGCCATGTGTCCCCTCCTCACCACTATGGACTAAGATGTACTCTGGCTTATTGGGGCCACCATCTTCAACAAAATTCTATATTTTTTGTTGAACAAGTCAGAAATATAACCTAACATTGCATTCAGTATTTTGTAGCCTTTTGCCAGCAGTAAGTATTCCACATGAAATACACCTCTTATAGAATCCAATCTATTCGAAATGATCTTGGAAAAGGAACACGTTAAAAACTTTGTGAGAATCAACTACTCAGGCTATTAACATTCATGTAGTCCTCTATAGCCTTAGAGGCAGGATAAGCATTAGGGTTAGGAGTACCTACTACAGAAACCAGAATGCCTGGATACAATCTTAGACAAATTATTGTAATGTCATGTGCCTCAGTTTCCTCACTTATAAAATAGAGAAAATAATGACAGTACCTTGTATAGAGCACACTTTTTTTTTTTGAGAGTCTCACTCTGTCATCCTAGGCAGTGTATCATGGCATCATTGCTCACACTCTTGGGCTCAAATGATCCTCTTGCCTCAGTCTCTCAAATAGTTGGGACTATAGGCATCTGCCATAACACCGGCTTAGTTTTTCTATTTTTAGTAGAGATGGGCTATCACTCTTGCTCAGGCTGGTCCCAAACTTCTAAGACTTTTGAGCTCAAGTAATCCAACCTACCTCGTGCCTCAGCTTCCTGAAGTGCTAGGATTACAAGTGTGAGCCATTGTGCCCAGCACAGCATACTTTCTCAATGAGGGCAAATATTGTTCTTGGGAAGACAGTACATGTGAAAAACACTTTATCATCTTTATGTACAAAGCACATGTATAGTGCATTTAAAAAATACAGTATCTACCTTTGGGACTATACTGTATGTTTCGTGTAAGAAGAATGTGATTAGGAAATAATGCCTAAAAAGGCTCCTTTTGGGGTATTAAACAAGTTTGAAAAGATTAAATTAGGCAATATATGTAAAAGTATTTACAGATAGGGCCTGCACATAAAACTCATGGTTAGTTAAAAAGAAGTTTTTTCACTAAATGAGGAGAAAAGCAATGAATCCTTTACCTAGAAATGCCAACTTATCTCTTATAAGCTAAAATTTGATTTCAAAGGGAACTCCATATTCTTAATACACAGTGACTTACGTGGAAGTGCAACAACTGATATGCAAGGAGTAGAATCATCAATACTCTGATCATCCTCAGAGGACAGACAAAGCCTTTTATGTGGAGGTTCAGTACTATCTTCTGAGTCTATTTCATCTACTTCTAATGGAAGAAACAAACAAACAAACATCTCAAAAATTTCAAACCAATGAAGAAAACCCAAAATCTCTAATTAGTAACGACTCTACAACAATTTTCTTATCCATTAAAACACTTTTCTTACCTATTTGCTCATTTAACTAAGCCTACTTGTGCAAACGAGTCAAAAGGACATTGCTTTCTCTATGCCTAGTACAGTATTCAACTTCTGAAGGTTTCTTGAAGGAACTGTCGTAAAACTTAAAAGAGAAAAGGAAGTCAGGGGAAAATTACTATTCCTTCCAGCAGCAGACGCAATATGTGCAATGGCATGGAGACATGAAAAGCTTAAGATATGTCAAGAAAATAAAAATACTGTGTATTGCTGGAACATAGACATGTGAAATATACCAGGAAGTGAGGCTGAGAGGGAAATGATGGGAGGCCTACGTGCCAAATGAAAAAACCTATACTATGTTCTGGAAACCACGGGAAACTTATGCTATTCTGAACCATCAACAGTTTCATCAATAGTTTGAAAAATGAATTATAGGTAGGAGACCAGTTAAAAAACTGTGAGAGCTATCCTGATGAGAAATGAGGATCTCAACTAAGGTGGACTTGAAATAGAAAGGAAGAAATGGATTCAAGAAGCACACTACTACTATCAACGAGTCTTCATGATGGAATGATGTGGGAGATGAGAGAAAGAATTTCTTCTCAACCACTGAGTAATGAAATTAACTAGGATAGGAAAAAACAGAACGAGGTTTAGGAAATGCATGAAGAACTACTTGGGACGTGGAACTTAAGGTGCTTATGAGAAGCACAGAGAATTCAGAATAAAGACGAAGTTTGAGTCATTCTAGTAGATAAGTGCTAGTTAAAATCATGAATTTGAATTAAATAACCCAGGGATTATGTACAAAGAACAAAGACAGAACTGGCTGGGTGTGGTAGCTCACACCTGTAATCACAGCACTCAGGGAAGCTGGGGTGGGTGGATCACTTGAGCTAAAGAGTTAGAGACCAGCCTGAGCAAGATTGAGACCCCCAACTCTACTAAAAATGAAAAACTGAGGCAAGAGGATTGCTTGAGCCCAAGAGTTTGAGGTGCTGTGAGCTATGATGCCAGAGCACTCTACTGAGAGTGACAAAGTGAGACTCTGTCTAAAAAAAAAAGTTGAATGAAGATAAACTTAAAAACAAAATAAATATAAAGTAGAGAGTAGAGACAGAATCACCAGCCTCAAGGCTGTTGAATCTTAATTCATTATAGATAATCACATTAAATCTTACTCAAATAGTTGTGTGATACTCTTAGTCTAACACAGGATCTAACAAAAAATGTCCTATCTGCACTGATAGGACTACATTTTCTTATGTACTAAATATACTGCTTTTATAAATACACTCTATATCAAATGATATAAAGGAGAAAGTGTATTGTAATTATGCCATCAGCATCTTTGGAAGCCAGCAGATACTATTTACAAAATAGCAAAGAGATTGATAAAGGCTAAAATTTATGGTAAATTAAGAAACAAAAAGTATATTTAAAAAATTAAAAGTATGAATTAATTCATACTCCAAAGAGATAACATTTTCTTTTTTTTGAGACAGTCTTATTTTGTTGCTTTCGGTAGAGTGCAGTGGCATCATAGCTCACAGCAACCTCAAATTCTTGGGCTCAAGCCATTCTCTTGTCTCAAGTAGCTGGGACTACAGGCACCTGCCACAACGTCTGGCTATTTTTAGAGACAGGGTCTTGGTTCTTGCTCAGGCTGGTCCCATGAGCTCTGGCAATCCACCCGCTACGGCCTCCCAGAGTGCTGGCATTACAGGTGAGAGCAACCACACCTGGCTGAGATAACCTTTTTTTATGTGCTAGCCTACACTCACAGACACCTATTTTCTTATCTGGGCAATAGAGATCAAAAGTGAAATGGAATTCAAAAATCCAGAAGTGTCACAAGTATCATCAGGGTTTTGTTGATGATGAGCCATCAAGTTCTCTTACCATTCTGAGGGCAATGAAGAATGAGGTTCCCTTCTGTGTCCTGAGTCAAAGTCACAGAGTTCACAGTTTCTACTGTTACTGTGTCAGAATCCTCTTCAACTGTGCTCATACTCAAATCTATACGAAAATAGAATCCAGATTAGGATCTTAAAAATTATTTCCAGATAACATTAAGTGCCCCCTGACTCCCCTCCACCAAAATACCCATCAATTTATTTGGGTTATCTATTTACCTGTAGTATCAGTTCAGATTTCAAAAACTTCCTTTCATAAACTTTTACCCATTTATAATTAGATGCAATAATCTCCAAGAATCTCACTGCTCTGATACATTTTAAAAACAGCATTTATAATACTTTTAAAGTATTTCTACCACATTCAACAAAAGAGGATCTCTTTATTTCAATTCCTTTGTTGTACCAACCAAACTCTTACCACTTTTTTTTTTGGTAGTTTTTGGCTGAGGCTGGGTTTGAATCCGCCCCCTCCGGTGTATGGGGCCTGTGCCTTACTCCTTTGAGCCATAGGTGCTGCCCAACTCTTATCACTTTTTGATTATGTTTTTTTTTTCCTTTGGTCTTGCTTTGTTACCCAAGCTGGAGTGTACTGGCTTAATCATAGCTCACCACAGCCCTGAATTCCTGGGCTCAAGCCATTCTCCTACCTTAGACTCCTCCCAAGTAACTAGGACCACAGGTCTGCACTACCACATTAGACTAATTTTTTTACATTTTTGTAGAGATAGGGTCTTGCTATGTTGCCTAACCTGGTGTCAAACTCCTGGCCTCAGTGATTCTTTTGCCTTGGCTTCCAAGAGCACTGGGATTACATGGGAAAGTGACTGACTGCACCCACCTAATTATGTTTTTACTGGCAGCTTTGTAGGTGTTCAAACTTTGGAATTCTTTAGCAGAATATTCACTAAAACTCTTAATCTTTATCTAAGAATTTTTCCAAAATACAGGTATTTAAGCTCTAGAGTCTGAAACATAGGAACACAAAGTAATTCTTCTTACTGTTTTTCCCCATAATATTAAACAAGTGCATACATTCATTGACCAAATTACTTTTCTGATGTGGCATGAGGCCTTCAGTAAACTCTTCATTGTTCAAAGTGCCTTCACCTTCTACTCTACACAAATATTTTTCTCTTATACAAACTGAATGATCAGAGTCTTAGAACACAATGATTGGCAGGGAGAAATATATTTGGATTTTAATCACCAGCCTAGTGGAAGTCTCCAAAATCACTTTATTATGTTCAACGCTATTTACCTCACTTTTGGTCTAATTTACATACTTTTCCAACTCATCACTCAATATTTATTTGGCTTTCTTTTTTTAAAAAAGTGACACGGTTATCACTATGTTTGCCCGGGCTAGAGCACAGTAGCTATTTAGTATACTATAATTTCAAACTCCTGAGCTCAAGTGAGCTCCCTCTCAAGTAGCTGGGCCTACAGACACGTCACCATGCTTGGCTCTGACTTTTATACACAAGATATTAGTCCATTTGTATATTTATTATTGAAGTGAATATATTTTCCTTTGGCAAGAAAATGGAAATATATTAACATCCACATGGTGAAGATCTATTTAAAATTTTACTATAAAAATTACTGATTGAAAAGGATATCATTCATTTTATAATGATAATGATGCTATTCCCAAAATAAAGATAAATGGAAATCATGATCCGGATTTTTGTTTTTTTTAATTGAGACAGTGTCTCACTTTGTTGCCCTCATAAAGTGCCTTGGCATTATAGCTCACAGCAATCTCCAACACTTGAGCTCAGACAATTTTCTTGCTTCAGCCTTCTTAGTAGCTGGGACTACAGATGCCTGCCACAATGCCTGGCTATTTTATTTTTATTTTTATTTTTGTTTAACAGGCCAGGGCTGAGTTTGAATCCACCAGCCCCAGTGCATGAGGGTGGTATCCTAACCACTGAGCTACGGGCGTCCAGCCTCATTATCCAGTTCTGACTGAAATTTGCAAATCATGAGATAAAGTCCTTGCAACAAAGGCAGACTTACCTAGACAACAGATGGATCAGCTACAGCCCTTCCCACAGAATCAAGTTGCCTTCCCTTGGCCACCAGCATTACTTTCATGTTATCCAGATTGTTTCTCCCCCATGTTCCTATCTCTGCAACAGTCTGAAAAAGTAACAGCATTATACAATGAGGCCTGGTAAGAACAAACAATTGCATAGTAGCAGTATGCTGACGACACTATAGCCACAAGCCTCTGTTATATCTCACACTAGAAGAGTAAGACAAAACCATAATTCTTTTTTGATAGACTTTCTGGAAATCAGCCATGAAGAGTATTACTCAATGAACAAAGGACAGAAATGAGATCTTGTATCTACTAAATACAAACATTCTCTGGGGAAAAAAAGGTTTAGTTATGCTAGTGGGTCTATGAACTATAGACTTTCATACCAGTGTATGACGTGACCTAATGGTTTATCAACCAATATAGTACCATAAACGTGACCAGTAGCTATGGTTTTCTTTATAAGGAGTTATTAACTTCTGTATGACCAAATTTCATTTTAAAGCATTAAAATTATATAATGTCTATTAATTCAGAAACCATTTTTAAGATGACACATGAATAGACCTATCTGGGGGCAGGGGGTGGATTTATGAAAAGAAAAACCACAATCGGGTCAGAAAAGATAAATTACAAGTTTTTTGAATGCAGTATGAAACCTTAAGAAAACTGAAATGGTTTTTAAAGGTTTCTTTTAACAGGCTTTTTCTCCACTCCCAAAGATCAACCAAGAATAAGCAAAGGATTTGAGGTCCAAGGGGATATTTTAGCCAAAATTACAGTGGAAAAGTTCCCTTCTAATTAGAACTCCTCTAGGATGGTTGTATTTTAGAATTACTTTACCTAAATGAATCAGCAAAGGAAACGTATACATTTTGCTAGAGAAACCTCCAGTTAGCTATAGGATTTCATGTTGTTCTCATTTCTGAACCCATCACTTTTTAAAATAGCTTGTTTGTTAGCAGTGCTTATTGCAAAAAAGAGAGAATTTCTTTTCTTTTTGGAAACAGAGTCTTACTTTATCACCCTGGGGTTGAGTGTTGTGGCATCATCATAGCTCATGGCAACCTCAAACTCTTGGGCTCAAGTAATTCTCTTGCCTCAGCTTCCCAAGTAGCTGGGACTTACAGTGGCAACCACAATGCCTGGCTAGTTTTTCTATTTTTAGTAGAGACGGGGTCTCACTCTTGCTCAGGCTGGTCTGTTACTTCTGAGCTCAAGCAATCCCACCCGTCTCAGCCTACCAGAGCCCTAGAATTATAGGCATGAGCCATGATGCCTGGCTGCAAAAGAGAGAAATGTTTTTAAAAGGTTAAAACATCTATAAACTTTCCAAACTAAGAATTTTCTTACTCTTTGATATAGCTCTTTCCAACCTTATTCCTTGATGTTTATGTGTGCACGCACGAGGTCTGACAATTAAGTTCACAAACTCACCCTAGAAAAAGTACATTTACAAGTACTACATTTGTTGCTGACTATCACTATAATTACCCTTGAAGTACTACCCCTGCACTGATGTGAGTGCCTAGTTCACCCTTCAAAGCAATTTTGGAACTCTTTTTCTGGAATGGCTATCAGAACTGTCATCTTATTACTGATGCCTGGAATGTCATCAAAATGTCTTCCTTTCCATATTTCCTTTATCTGAGAAAGAAAAAAAAGTCACTGGGGGCCAGATCAGGTGAGTAAGGAGGGAGTTCCCAATGTGGTTATTTGTTTACTGGCTAAAATCCCCTTCATAGACAATGCCATGTGAGCTGCTATATTGTCATGATGCCAGAGACATGAGTTAGTGGTGAAAAGTTTTGGTGGTTTTTTGGTCTAATTTTTCACGTCACTTCCAAATAGTAAACTTGGTTAACTGTCCGACTAATACAAATTCATAATGAACAATCCCTCTGACATAAAAAATGTTAACAACATTGTTTCAACTCTTGATTTGGACTGACAGAACTTCTCTGCTGATGGCTGACTTCCACTGTGCACTTTGACACAGGATCACATTGGTAACAACCAATTTTCATTACCAATGATATAACACAGCCTTAAACATTCTCTTGCCTCTCCAAAAGGTCTTGGCAAACTTCTGCTTTTCTTTGATTTTATTAATCAGTGAGCTTGCTTTGGGACATTTTTGCACACACCTTTCTCATGCCAAAATTTTCAGTAAAGATTTTCCTATTTATCTGTTTACTTGGTCAACCAATGATTTTGACACATAATTTGACAATTTTTTGCAATGTCTTCCTCAGTTCTGTTTGTTACTGGCAGCCATGACCTCTCCTATCAAGTGACACTTTCTACTCAGAAAAATATTTAATCCATTTCTACACTGCTTTTGTCTTCAAGGCATTATCCCCATAAACTTTATTAACCTGTCTCTGATTTCACTTCCACTCTTGCCAAATTTAAAAAGAAATTTAATGTTTGTTTGTTGCTCTAAGCTCCAACATTCTTGCCACAGCACACAAAAACATGCAAAAATGACCACCACTCTGCAAGATACCATCACGCATCCACACAACCGCAACTGTGAGACGATAAAAAAAGATTCCGATGTATGAAACCTTATGGAATTATTTGTACAGTGCTGCTAACATAACCACACAGTAGCAAGTTCACGAAGTTAACTGTCAGAACTTGTATTAAGTGATATATGACTGGAAAATACTTAGTTACTTTCAATTTTTCCCTTCTGCCTTTGTAATGGGATATACTCTACATACTATTTTTATACTAACTAGATGTAAGATAAACAAAGGAAAGAAAAACAGAATTTTAGCACACATGGTAACTGATAATAGCAGCATTCTGGTACTTTTCCATCATTTGGAGGTTATCTTTAAATAGCAAAATACCCTAATAAGAAAAAAATACCTGAGGGCAGGAGCAAATCTGAATGCATTGAGGGAGACCATGGAAGGCCCTTCTGCTAGACTTCAAGAATTTTTAATACTGCCTTAGATATGGAAACTTTGTCAATTTGTGTAAAGCTTTGTGAAGTACGAATTAACCCCAAAGCCTTACCATCAGTTATTAGGCAGCTTCACAAGGCTACTGAAATACTAAAGGCAGCTAAAAACATGGACAATCTTTCTGGAGAAATCCTAATGAGATATATCAAGCTGTGCAAGATCTGAAAATTGCATTGTAGTCAAGAATATTCAAGGAAATTAGTGCAAGCAATAGTGTAGAATATTTTCCTTTTTAAAAGAATTACAGGCCAGGGATGGTGGCTCACGCCTGTAATCCTAGCACTCTGGGAGACCCAAGGCAGTAGATTGCTTGAGCTCACAGGTTTGAGAGCAGCCTGAGCCAGAGCAAGATCTCGTCTCTAAAATAGCCAGTGCCTATAGTCCCAGTTTCTTGGTAGGCTGAGGCAAAAGGATTGACTGAGCCCAAGAGTTTGAGGTTGTTGTGAGCTATGCCGCCACAGCAGTCTACCAAGGGCAACAAAGTGAGACTATCTTAAAAAAAAAAAATTATAGCATTATAAGTCAGAGAGTGGCTTACAGAAGGATCTAGATCTATTAGATACGTTTGCATTGCATCTTATTTCTTAATAGTTCTAATGCTTTGACATTGCTGTGTTCATATTTATGTATTCCTTATAGCTCAGACAACTTTAGTTTCTTAAGCAGTCTATTTGATGAACACATGTGCTATACCTGGATGAAATATAGCAGAAACCATCAATAGTGATATGTATGACTCGTTGACATTTCCATTGTAAACGTCAATTCTGAATTGTTTATGTATAATATATATAACTAAATTTGTCGTATTGGGCCGGAAGCAGGATTTTAGCCACCATTATGAACTGATTTAATTATGTATATCAAAACTTTTTTTTTATTTTGAGACAGAATCTATGTTGCCCTCAGTAGAGTGCCATGGTGTAGCAGGTCACTGGAACCTCAAACTCTTGGGCTTAAGCAATTCTCTTGCTTCAGCCTCCCAAGTAGCTGAGACTACAGGTGACTGCCACAATGCCCAGCTATTTTTTGTTGCAGTTGTCATTGTTCTTTAGCTGGCCCAGGCCGGTTTTAAACCCGTTAGCCTTGATGTGTTGGCTGGTGCTGTAACCACTGTGCTATGGGTGCTGAGACAGAACTTTGTTTTTTTAAAAAGCTTGAAAGAAATTTCTTATAATTGGCTTTCCAATGAATAGTTTTTTTAAAGCTTGCCAGGCAGTTAACAGTGTGAACTATATCACTTTTGTATTGAGTGAAAAATAAAATTTTTAGAAACTTAGATTTTAACTAAGTGCTTAGCTGAGAATGTTTTTCAAAGTTTTATAGCCTATAAATGAAGGCCTAAAAAATAATGTATAGAATGAAACACAGGCAATATGCAAAACTCCTGTGTACTTTTATTATATAAAAGTAACTTCAGTTTACCTAAAAAACTTTGTCTCAACAGCAATTAAATACTTTCTCAAGAAATACGTTCCAGTCATTAAGTGTATTAAGAATTATTAAGTATAGGGTGGCACCTGTGGCTCAAGGAGTAGGACACCATAAACAGCCACCTTCTCTTTTTAAAAAATCTAAGCTTGTAGACTATTTTTTAAAAATATTACATTGCTATTTATAAAATCACAAAAACACTTCTATCAAACTCCAAAATATTTATATGCTTCTAGGTCATAAGAGTTGACAGATTTCTCACTGTGGATTATTTGTGTGTGAAACAAAGCAGGAAAATAAACTGAGAAGAAAATTATGTTTATAGAGGATTCCTTTAATACATCACATTTCTTAAATGTAAATGTATTTATAATGCAAACATATTTGTAGTGCAGCTTAATACTTAAGAAACCAAATGATAAAACTGTAGAGTTGTGCACGTTGTCAATGACAAAAATAAAACCACTTTAGAAGTAAAAAACACACAAAAAACTGAAATATGGCTACAAAATATTTATAATAGAGTTATTACATATCTTTACATTTGAGAAGAAGTTTATCTGTTTTCATTTATAGCTCCCAATGAGTAAGACCTTAATATATAATAACCTGGTAGAACAAAAAGAAAGAGATAAAGAAATATAAAGTACAAAGAACTCTTCTGGGTCTCTTATTTTTTGAGACAGAACCTCAAGCTGTTGCCCTGCGCAGAGCACCATGGCATCACAGCTCATAGCAACCTCCAACTCCTGGGCTCAAGCGAGTCTCCTGCCTCTGCCTCCCAAGTAGATGGAAACTTTGTGACATATATGAGATGACTCATATATGTTATAAAAGCAAATTACTTAAAAGGGCATTTGCTTAGTAATGTATAATAAAGGATATGAAACTCTTTGCTAAATAGAAAATTTTTGTACAGGATGGTGGCTAACAAATCCTAAAGATGAGTACATAAGAGGGCTAACAGATATGGCCACAGAATAAATATAGTATCTTCACAAGTTCCAATTTTATTTAAGATAGGAACACTTCACAGTTGAGGCAGAACGTTTTAGACTACAATCCCAAGCTCCTTGGAATTTTCTTCCCTGTACTTACACCAGCCTTGGTGTATGTGGCCGGCGCCCTAACCACTGAGCAATGGGCACTGAGCCTGAGCACTGAACTTTTAAGCAAGGCATTATCAGAAGCTCTTGGAAAGAAAATATAAATTATCTCTACATATCTGATTTATACTGATGTTGATTTTTAAAACACATTTCCTCAGCAGTCACTAAAAAAGGCAGTAAATAAACCTAATAAGCATTTCTTCTACTATGTAACACCTGATGGTAAATGAATGACTGACCACGGGTGCTTAGAATGACCTGACAGCATACCTAATCAAATTGACATTTTTAAAAATGGAATGATATAAAAAAGAAATTAAATTGTTCATAAAGAGGTCTCCAGTGTGCTTTTTCTTGACAACTTCTGGTATTCAGTCTTGGAACAGGCTATGTTTTCACAAACTTGAAAAAGCAGATATAAGCATCATGTTCCTCCTTTATTTAAACTTTTATTTACCTTTACAGAATCAAAAGCATACACAAAATCCATTTTGTGATTTCTATCACCGGAATTCTCACAAAAATACCACCAAGAAAAAGGAAGAAACCACACAGAAGCAAACAAATGCCACGTACATTTGATTACTAACTGTATTCTACATTTAATACTTGGCAATCAGTTTAATTAAAGATCATTTAGTTTTTCACTTGCTCAGATTGTCTTACATCACTTAGAAATTAAAAATATCTTTTGGAGCTGAAATTGCAAAGCACTGGCTCGGTGCCTGTGGCTCAAGTGGCTAAGGCACCAGCCATGTACACCCAAGGTGGTGGGTTCGAATCCAGCCCGGGCCCATCAAACAACAATGACAGCTGCAACCAAAAAATAGCCGGGCGTTGTGGCGGGCACCTGTGGTCCCAGCTACTTGGGAGGCGGAGGCAGGAGACTCGCTTGAGCCCAGGAGTTGGAGGTTGCTGTGAGCTGAGATGCCACGGCACTCTACCCAGGGGGACAGCTTGAGGCTCCTCTCTCTCAAAAAAAAAAAAAAAGAAATTGCAAAGCACTTAAAAGTCTTGTCAGTTTCTAGGAAATCCTTTTAAATAGAAAAAAAGTACTGCAAATAATGGTGGTAAGAGAAAATGGGCTATGAAAAATGAAAATTAAGCTGGGCACAACAGTTCATGACTATAACCCCAGCACTTTTAAAGGCCAAGGCAGTATGATAGCTTGAAGCCAGGAGTTTGAGACCAGCCTGAATAAGACATCCAGATCCCATCTGTACAAGTTGTAAGAAAAGCTATCCAGACATGGTGGGGTGCACCTGTAGTCCCAGCTAATAAGGAGGGTAAGACAGGATGATTGCTGGTACCCAGGTGTTTTGAGAATACAGTGAACTACAATCCTACCCCTGTACGTTAGCTTGGGCAACAGAGCAAGACCCTATCTCTGAAAATAAAGAAAACTCCATTTCCAGAAGGTAGGATACATCTGTGTTAAACAGGCACTTTCTATATATGACATAACGAAAATACAGCATAACCTTTCCTAAATTTTGCTGCTGTTTTCAAGTCTTTCCAACAGACAGGTTTTTAATACAAGTGATACAGGACCTCAATCCTTTCAAAACACCCCTAAGCTCCCTCAATATTTTAATACCTGTATGCCAGGCCGTAAATCCTGAGGGACATTCATTTTACATTATTTTATTTATCTTTACAGGTGTTAATGTAAGCCAATTAAGTGAAGCATGAAAAAACCAAGTGCTTAAAAACGCTGAGACATGGCTCATGTGCTCCTGGCTCAGTGGGTGCTAGCCACATATACCAAAGGTGGGAGGTTCGAGCCTGTATCAGGCCTACTAAACAAAAATGCCAACTGCAACCAAAAAAAATAGCTGGGCCTTGTGGCAGGCACCTGTGGTCCCAGCTACTAGCGAGGCTGAGGCAAGAGAATCACCTAAGCCCAAGAGCTGGAGGTTGCTGTGAGTTGTGACACTACAGCGCTCTATGGAGGATGACACAGACTTTGTTTCAAAAAAAAAAAAGGTCTGTAGATGTAGGAAAGATAAATGAAATTAATAGAAAGGTCAGCATTACGTTGGTATAGTTTTTTGTTACTTAAATTCCAAGTCAGTGATATCTAACTAACCATATAAATGCACCCCTTTAAAGGGAGTATTGAGGTTGAATGAGAGAACCACCTCTCATCTAAGAAAAAAGAGGACCTGGAAAAAGAGGACTTAAAACACTTAAGAGGACACATACCTATTTTTGATGATTCTCTACCAATAACCATTTACCAGCCATGTTCTGCTTGCAAAACTCAAATCCTAACTCCAAAACTTGTATGATTTCTCCTCCTCATAATACTAATAAAACCTGAACACTCAGAAAAATATTTATATAGTACAGTCACATAACTGCTAAAAGAATGAACTTTAAGTTCTATGAAGTATGCAATGCCCAGTACTTACTGATTAAATGTTGATGAAGACAGGGCAATAGCATTTTGGCTCCAACATCTAGCTCAAATGCACTCAATTAGAGATTTCACGCAGAATATGCAGGATCTATATCAGTTCCAAAAAGCATATTTTGGGGTGAGCCTATCAACTAAAATAGCGAAAAAAAAATTAGCTTGTTTGGTGGCACACAGAAGCACCTAGTATACACGGAGTTAAAATGATAAAAATCACGAATCATGAAAAAATTTTCTTCATAAATGTAACAAACATTGTTATATTTAGATAGGATCAAGCTTTTCATGCTTTGTAAATGAAAAAAAAACCACGTAATTCTCACACATAATTGTATTCTCTCCGTATGACAATCTTTGTAATACAACTTCAACCTTTTTTTTTTCCTAAACCTTAACTAAATTTCTGAATCTTAACCAAATACATGAACTCTTACGTCTACTACACCATCTCAGTTAAAAGGCTAAGATATCTGGCGTTATCACCATGGTCAGAGTCTTTAAATGTTAAAGCAGTGATAAATTACTCAAATTACTAACAATTAAAATATAGTAATCCTCAGAAAGTAACCAGCTTAAAGAAATCTGAAGTAATGGGAAAACATGAAAATCCTTAACTGAAAATGAAAGATGGGTTAATATATGCAAAACTTTCCAAATAGTGGAAAATATTTTACTTGCACTGGAGCTTAAAAGCTACAAATGGTCGTTTACCACGAATTAAAAATATAGGTATAAACAACAACAAAAAGAAATCCCACATTACTTTAAGCTTAAAAACACCGTATTAGTGATTGTACAGAATATGTTGTAAGATGTCCCAAAAAGCAGCCTCGCCTGTCACAAAGTACGCACACAAAAGAAATCAAGATCTTGTACGTTTTCTTTAAAAAGAAGTACATAAAGATGAATGAAATTGCAAGAAAACAAGATTCAATCGGGGAAGGGAAGGGATTCTGACTCAGATTTCAAAGGATTATCATCCTTTCTTTATCCACACCGAAAATTTTTATGATAACCTAGGCTGTACCATTCAACTGAATAGAACGGCACTTGGCCGCTTCGGCTCTCAGATCTACTCCGGAGACTGGGGTAAAACGGTATCGCCCCGGACAGATTCCCCAAAGTACATTTTAAAGAACAAAGTGGATTTAACAATTTTAAGAAACTCTCTTGGAACTCGGCATAGTAACGACAATTACTACTTCGCAGACGCAGTGTTTCTCCGCTCCTCTGGGATTCTCCCCGCACCCCATCCCACGTCCCTCTCCCTCAAAGAGGACCAGGCTGACGGGGACGGTTCGGCCAGAAATTCCGAGTCTCTCTGCCCACACTGTGAAGTGCTGAGCAAGGCTGAACCCAAAAGACCCGAAGAAGAGTCTAAAACGCCAACTAAATAAAAAGAAAAAGAAAAAAAAAAAGCGGGGGTGGGAGGGTAGAGAGTTACGGCGAGACCCGCCCCCACTCTCTCAACCCCACCCAAGCCCACCGCTCCCTCACCGGACCACATAACACAACCAGAAGAGGTAACAAAAAACAAAATAAAAAAAAGCAACACTACGAGCAAATAAGTAAGGCTTACTGTCCCCACTCCCCGGGCCAATTCTCCACCAAGGCTCCGGCTCACCCCACCCCCCCAGGGGTCCCGGCGCCATTTAGCTCCTCCGAAGCCGCCGCCATTTTCCGCTCCCGCCGGATCGCTGCTGTGCCTCGGCGGCCGTTCGCTCTCCTGCTCTGCAGCCTGAGCCACCGCCGCCGCCCGGCCCCGAGAGGGAGGCCCCGGCCTGAACGTGCGGGGACTGCAGCTTCAGCGTCAGGAAAGCCCGGCTCCGACCCCGCCCGCGGCGCCCAGGCGCTGGCAGCTTGCGCCAGCCGGCGGGACCTAGCGGGCAGCTAGGGGGCCGGACAGGCTCCACTGGGCGGAGCGGCCCTGGCGGCGGTTGGGACCTGAAGGTTCCATCGCACTTACTTCCTGTTTTGGGTCCGGGCACTTTGGAAGAACCAGGATGGAGGCTCCAAAAAATACCAGGATGGAGGAAGCAGCCACGGGCGAGAGTGGCTGCAGCTGGAGTGAGCGAGCGCAACGAGCCACCGGAAACGGAGCTGCGCCGGCGTCCCGCCCCCAGGCCCCCGCACGCTCCCCCGCCCGCCCGACTCTCCTGCTGGGCGGCCCCGCGCGCCGGCTGCCTGCGTCATTTCCGGGCGTGGCAGCACGTGAAAAAAGGTCCCGGCTTGTTACAGTTTGTGCGTTGCTCCGTGTGGTGGTGGTTGTACGTTCTTCTCGCTCTTTCTGGGGCGTCTATATAGACTCTCACTCTCTTGCTATAAAGGATTCATTTCTCCTTTTGCACATGTATGTCTAAGTATCCTTAGGCCCTGCGGGCTGATTTTCATAATTCCTCGTGGTTTCTGAGCGGAGGGAGCCGGGGTGGAATGAAAATAAACCGAATTCTTGAGTACAGAAGAAGACAGCAAGTGTTTTCATTCTTGGTCCAAGGCACTTAAAATGTGGTATAGCTGGTTGGTCATGTGAAACAATTCTTGATGAAAAGTGTCCTCTGTGTTATTTCGCTGATACATATTAAGCAGGTGGTCTTCTGTTGGGCGCAGAATACAGCCGCTCCTTTACTTAAGTTGGGGTTTGAAGCTCCACCAAACCAGTTGTAGATCGAAAATGCATTTAGTACCCCGATAAACGAAAGGGCTAAATAAGCCTTTGGATTTGAACAGTGTAAGCCAACATTCTTTTAGTGCTTATGCGTCAGTTAAGTGCTTTACATATATTAAACTCTAATGTTAACAAGTGCCAAATGCATCACTGCGGTTATTTTAAAGGTGTCCAAGTGCACAGAATAAGTAGTAGAGGGGGAATCCAAGCTTCAGCTTTGGAGCCGTGTTCTGAATTTCGCTGCTACAGCACAAGGTGCACCTTGGCAATAGTCTTCCTATAAAGAAAACAAATTATTCCAGTCGGCAGATATTTTTATGTCATTGGAGGTTGGACATGTTTGACCAATTTTCGGAAATAAGTGTGAAGAGCCGCTTTTTGTTGAGTCCTGGTAACTTTATTACCAATCTGCGGTACTCTGTGCATTCTGCTCGAGTTAGGGTGTGTATCATTTTATTTTCTAATGAGTACATGCTTATGTATAGACGTTAGAGTCAGAAGTGAATGTGAATCTTGGCTTCGTTGCTTAATAGTGGATTTGGCACTTCACCTGTCTAAGCTTAATTTATCTTAGAAAAATGAGGGTAATAAGATCTCCCTTCCAGAATAAGGTAGACCACATACTTTGTACAGAGCCTGACAAATGTAGTAAGCATTAAAAAGAGAAACTGGTAAACGCCTGAATCAGAACTTCTCACAGTGCAGTTCCAATGAAATAATTACATATGCAGAATTGTTGACTTTAATATTTATGAAATAGTTCTTAATTTGCAACTTTTTA
Organism: Otolemur garnettii; assembly: GCF_000181295.1. NCBI lineage: Eukaryota > Metazoa > Chordata > Mammalia > Primates > Galagidae > Otolemur > Otolemur garnettii. The sequence goes on along the minus strand of NW_003852400.1, from coordinate 15,038,732 downwards.
AATAAAGCATAAACAAATAGGATTGTTTTCACTAAGACAAAATATATTTGGTGGTGTTTAAGTTATGGTCTGCCCATTCTTTTCTGCAAAATCTTAGGTCAGCCTGCACACTGCTGTTTATTGTGTTAAAAGTCCAGTGCATCTTCGTAATTAAATTCTTCCTTTCTAGGTGAGTTCCTTTTCCCAAGGTCAGTTGGAGAAGACAAGTGTATTTTTTTTTTTTTTTTTGAGACAGAGTCTCAAGCTGTCGCCCTGGGTGGAGTGCTGTGCGCCCTACCCACTAAACTATGGGCACTGCCAAGACAAGCGTATTTTAATATTAACTTAATACTATGTATTAAAGAGTAAATCTGGTGGTGCCTGTAGCTCAAATGGCTAAGGCGCCAGCCATATGCACTAGAGCTGGTGGATTCAAATCTGGCCCAGGCCAAACAATGACAACTACAACCAAAAAGTAGCCGGGTGTTGTGATGGGAGCCTGTTGTCCCAGCTACTCGGGAGGCTGAGGCAAGAGAATCACTTATGCCCAGGAGTTGGAGGTTGCTGTGAGCTGTGATGCCATAGCACTCTACTCAGGGCTATAGTTTGAGGCTCTGTCTCAAAAAAAAAAAAAAAAAAAAAGTAAATCTGTTATCATAATATCTCTTATTGTATTAAACCCCATCTCTAATATTAAAAAAAGTGTTTTTGTAACACTTGTGGGTCTCATCGATGATTGGATATTGATGAAACTGCCTTTCTGTTACGGAAGTTTGATATATTAATATGAAAGTGTCTTAAATACTGAGAAGTGAGTTCTTTTTCATGATCATCTCACGTGCTGATATAATTCAGAAAAAAAAGTATGTTTGTAAAGACTTGTTTAGAGTGAAAGAAAAATACAATTACTGAGTAATTTTTCTTTCTATAATCTCTCAGTTCTGTTAATACAGCTGATGGGTCTACACCCGGAGGCCTCCCATCACTTCTTGAGAGCTAATGGGGATTACTGTGTAGAGGGATGAACAAACTGTCCTAGTTAGGCCCAAACACCAGACTTTTCCAGGTGGTGTTCTGTCTCAGATTCTTGTAGTCTTTCCTTTGGACCTTATGGCACTCCGCATTTTAACACTTTTCATGTCCTCCATGTGTCTCATCACACTTGTTTTAATACTTCACCCTGGTCACCTCCTCTCCATACCATCTTCACTTCTTTTTCTTTTGTATTAGATCTTTATTGAGACCTAGAAATGAAATAGTAACAAATATTGGCTCCTTTTCCAATTAGGGGAATGGGGAGCTAACCTTCTAATTCTCCCTGCCAGAGAGGATAAACTTTTTTCTGTCCTTGTAATTATGGTGTGCAAAACAAAACAGTTCAGTTATATTACTAAATTGAGCAAATGTCTGAATCTGACTCAAAGACCAGTTCCTTTATAATCTAGACTGGAAGGAAGAAGGGCTGTATATTAGTAAACTGATTAATAATTGACACTTTATTTTTTCTGTTTTTTGAGACAGAATCTCACTTTGTCACCCCCAGTAGAGTGCCCTGGTGTTATAGCTCACAGCAACCTCGAAAGTCTTGGGCTCTTCTCTTGCCGCAGCCTCCCAAGTAGTTAGGACTATAGCTGCCCACCATAACACTGGCTATATTTAGAGCTGGGGTTTCTCTCTAGCTCAGAGCTGGTCTTAAACATGTGAGCTTAGGCAATCCACCCGCTTCAGCTTCCCAGGGTGCTGGGATTACAGGGGTGAGCCACCTCGCTCAGCCAATAATTGCCATGGCTTGCCCACTTTATATAAGTTCAAAGAAAGACATAAATTGGGTGTTCTGAAAGTGAACTTTACAGTTTAGAGTATGCCTTTCTGAGAAGATGTATTTAAGTAGAGGCTATGAAGGTGAGAGAAATAAGCATTAATGGGTGGAAGGTGAGAAGGCATTTGTTCAGCTAGTATGGGAAAAGAGCATATTTGCAGCAAGGACCTGGCCTATATAATACTCTTAAAATGATGAAAACACAGCCCTGGCAAGTGCCAAGGTAAATCCCTTGTAAATTTTAATTAAAATTTCCAAAAAAATTGCATTGTGTTAAGAGCACTTAATATAAGGCCAGGTGCAGTGGCTCATGCCCATAATTCTAGTAGTCTGGGAGTCTAAGGCACACAGATTGCTTGAGCTCAGGAGTTTGAAACCAGCCTCAGCAAGAGTGAGACCATGTCTCTAAAAATAGCCAGGTGTTGTAGCTTGTGCCCTGTAGTCCCAGCTACTTGGGAGATTTTGTCAAGAGCAGTGGTTCTCAACCTTCCTAATGCCTCAATGTATTTTCATTGTTAAAAAGGGGTCACGACCCGCAGGTTGAGAACTGCTGGTCAAAAGGATCACTTGAGCCCAAAGAATTTGAGGTTGCTGTGACCCATGATGCCATGGCACGCTACCAAGGGTAACAAAGTGAGACTCTGTCTTAAAAAAAAAGAACACTTAATATGAGATCTACCCTCATAATAAATTTTGAAGTATGCCGTATATAATTGCTGAGTATAGGTGCAATGTTATGCACCAGGTCTCTAGAGCTTATTCATCTTGCTTGAAACGTTTTGCCTGTAGGTTAGTATATGAAACTTACATAACTACCCATCACTCCTCCTCCTATCCCCAGATAACCACCATTCTACTCTTTTGAGTCTATAAATTTGACTGTTTTAGGTACTTCATAAAAGTGGAATCATGTAGTATTTGTTCCTCTGTGACTGGCTTATTTTACTTAGCATAATGTCCTCAAGCTTCACCATGAGGTCACATATTGCAGAATTTCATTCTTTTTTAAGGCTAGATAGTATTTCTACTTCTCTAAATTGGAGCTTAGCACATGCCCAGACAAAGCAGGGATGAATTATCTGTTACCTCCACCATGCTATAGCTTTGGCTTGCTAGCGGATGACATAATACCTTAATTGAGTAGACAAATGTTTGTTCAGAAGATCTGGAAGTTAGCCATTTGTATTTTTTTTGGCCAGGGCTGGGTTTGAACCTACCACCTCCAGCATATGGAACTGGCACCTTACTCCTTTGAGCCACATGTACTGACTGCCATTGTATTCTTTTGCAATAGCTACTGATGAAGGAGAGTGCAGTCTTTTTCTAGATGGTGTCACTGTTTAGAGAATCCTGAAATAAAATGTTACCATTTATTAAGTGGAGGGAGGCTATTTTAACATAATGTCACATATTTGGTGTTACTCCAACTTTATTGCCCGATCTTGTCCATTTAAATCCAATGCAGTCTTTTAAGGATAGAAACATCTTATTTTAACCAGCAGATGTCCCTATTGTTCAGCAAGATTTTTTTTTTCTTTGAAGAGTAGTAGCTTCAACATTCGATGGAAATTTGGGGGCTTAAATTACTAATGATAGGCTACCAAGGACAAGCCTCAACAATAAAAAACCAGAGCGATAGGGATTATGTTTTGAAATCCAAATATGGAAAAGCTCTCTAGTTTAAAAACTATTGTAGATTAATTCCCTTCCCTTCTATTCATTATACATAGAATATTTAATTCTCTTACACAGAAAATGCAGTGGCAGAGAAAAAAGGAACTCCTGTAAGCTTTGTAACTTTCAAGAGTTTGCACATTTGTGATACACTCATTCATCATTTTATTCTGTAGATCTTCTTGAGCACCTGCCTTAGACTGAGGGTTATTTTAGACACAGGAAATATGGTGCCTTAAGGTACAGTGAAGGCGTTTGCATTATAGTTGTATCTTCAGTGCATCTTTATACCAAACACTTTTGGTTGAAGTCTAATTAAACTAAGCCCCCATAACTCCTGTTCAGAATTAACATCTTAATGAGGGATGAAGACAAAATATGAATCAGGTCACTTGGTATCACCAGATTAAATTTCAAATACTAGGAACAGTGGACCAATGTCCATTGCTCTTAGTCAAAGCACTTTGAACAGTGTCTGGCAAATAGTAAGCACTCTAAAGAGTTTGATATTATTTGTTTTTACCTATAGCAACAAAGAATGAGTAACAGGAAAAGAGTTTATTTTTTTACTGTTTTGTGGGATTTGTTAGGGGAACAATTCTAAAAGGATTGGGGTATCAACTATTTCTTTACTCTAGTAAAACTCATTAAAACCATGCTAGGCAGTCTATCTTTAAATACTTTTTAACTTATTTTAAGCTGCATTTCAAAATGGCAGTTTATTTATTTATTTTAATTGTTTTTTATTAAATCATAACGTTGTACATTGATGCATTTATGGGGTTCAGGGTACTGCTTCGATATACAATGTGAAATGCTTACATTGAACTAAGTAACACATCCATCACAATTATACTCATTTCTTAATAGTTTTGAAATGTACCATTGCATCATGCACATTAGGTGAGGTCCCCAGATACCCTCCTCCTCCCATATCCGCCGCCCCCCCCCTTCTATCTCCTCTTCCCTTCTACTTTCTGGACTATAGTTATGTTTTGCCATTTGTATGAGTGTGTAGGTGGTTATATATTGATTTCCTAGTAGTATTGAGTACATCGGATACTTTTTTCCCATTCTTGAGATACTTTACTAAGAAGAATATGTTCCAGCTCCATCCAGGTAAAAATGGCAGTTTATTGATGGTGGATGTGGAAGTGGATTGTTGTAATTCCATTTTAAAATAATTTTTTTAGTTCTTAGAAATTTTCCTGTTTTCATGTTTCTAGACCAAGTGTTTTATACATTAAAGAAAAAGATTTACCTCTTACGTGAGGAACCTCTTTCTACTGAGGTTCACTGGATACCCCTAATATACGTACTACAAATGCATATAGACAATGCAAAGTAAAGGTCTTTCTTGACCTGAAGTTGTTAAAGTCTAAACCCAACAGAAGACATTGCTTGCCATGAATGTGATTCCTTCCCACACAAATTACCTGAAAGATCAACCGATTCTTTTAATACCTATCTAATTTAAGAATATCTACATTGTAGTAAATGTAACTATGTCAAATTGAATTCTGGAGTATAAGTTTGTTATGACGACTACCTCTTAAGTGGGTAGACCTGGTGAAGACATGTAATACATAATTTTTAATTTAATGAAATTAGGAATAATAGGATTAGGAAAGCAGAGTTGCTATGGGCCATGTGTTTGGACTTGAGAATAACATTATGTATAATCATATTTTGTAATTATACGCATTGCAGCAGTATTATGATGTATCTATTTTAGCTAACCTAGGGTAAGGAAGACATGTCACTTTAGTCACAGTATCAGTAATGTCTTTTTCTGTGTCTGTTTATTTTTCTTAGTAGAAGCCGACATTGATACCCAACTTTGGTCTATATTGATCCAACCTGGTATAGCCACAAGGCTGTCATAGTCATTGTCTGAGATATGGTGAACCTCTGTTCTCTATTTTTATTATAATTGGATGAGCTCCATTTTTGTTGAACAGGAGACCATTTTCACTTGATTGCAACTTTACTTTTCCCTTGCCAAAGAGCCATCTACCATGGAATCTCTGTCTACTGAGGATACTGTTGATCTTTGATCCTATAATAAATTTTCACAAGAATCTCCTCTCTGAGAAGGAACCCATGCTGCTTTACCATTGTAGACCAATTATAGGAGAAATGTATGATACAACAATGTCTCATATATAATATTATAAATATGTTATTTTGAAAAGGTCTTAGTAAATATAGTAACTGTAAGATAGCTATCTCCTGCAATGGGTAAAACTGGAAAGAAATCTGCAGTCTTTTACTTTTTGGCCTTTCCTATCTCTTAATCACAACCACATTATGATAAAGTAATAATTTAAAAATTTTAATTTATTTTTATTTATCATTATTATTATTTATTTTTTATTTTTTGCAGTTTTCGGCCAGAGCTGGGTTTGAACTGACCATCTCCAGCATATGGGGTTGGTACCCTACTCCTTTGAGCCACAGGTGCCTCCTTTTATTTATTATTATGTTGAGACAGTTCTTACTTTGTTGCCTTGGGTAGAGTGCTGTGGCGCTACAGTTCACAACAACCTCAGATTCTTTGACTTAAGCAATTCTTTTGCCTCAGCTTTCCTTGTAGCTGGGACTACAGGCACCCACCACAATGCCTGGCTATTTTTAGAGATGAGGTCTCGCTCTGGCTAAGGCTTGTCACGAACTGTGAGCTCAGGCAATCCACCTGCCTTGGCCTCCTGGAGTGCTAGGATTGCAGGTGTGAGCCACTGTGCCTGGTCTTGTTTTCTAATTTTTATTTTTTGAGTCAGTGTCTCACTCTGTCACCCTGGGTTTGAGTGTCATGGCATTGAGTGTCACAGCAACCTCAAACTCTTGGGCTAAAGTGATCTTTCTGCCTCTACTTTCCAAGTAGCTGGGACTATAGGTGCCTACCACAATACCTGGCTGATTTTTCTATTTTTATTTTTTATTTTTTTTAATTAAGTCATATATACATAGATCAGGAATACATTTATGCTTTTGTGGGATTCAATGTGTTGGTTATTTATACAAATTGGAGTACTTACGTCCTACTAATTAACATAGATTTCATCTCATTTACTTAATCAGAGTGTTAAGACGTTTGTGCTCAATACTTGATAGATTTGACTTGTACCCTTGCAATATGCTCCATAGGTTTGGTCCCACCCTATCCTTCCCTTTATGGAACCAACCCCTCCCTTCCCATTTCACTCCCCTTCCCTCCTTCATCCTGAGCTATAGTTGTGATTCATCTCTCATATGAAAGTGTGAGTGATCATAAATTGGTTTCATAGTAGTACTGAGTACATTGGATACATTTTTTTCTATTCCTGAGATACTTTACTAAGAAGAATATTTTCCAGCTCCATCCATGTAAACATAAAAGAGGTAAAGTCTGCATCTTTTTTCAATGCTGCATAGTATTCCACAGTATACATATACCATAATTTATTAATCCATTTATGGGTCCATGGGCACTTGGCTTCTTCCAAGACTTGGCATTATGAATTGAGCAGCAATTAAAAATCTGGTGCAAATATCTTTGTTGCCAAGTGATTTTTGGTCTTTTGGATATACACCTAGTAGAGGAATTGCAGGATCAAACAGCAGGTCTACATTTAGATCCCTGAGTGTACTCCAAACTTCTTTCCAAAAGGAATATACTAGCTTGCATTCCCACCAGCAGTGCAGAAGTGTTCCCTTTTCTCCACATCCATGCCAACATCTGTAGTTTTGGGATTTTGTGATGTGGCTACTCTTACTGGAGTTAGATGATGTCTCAAAGTGGTTTTGGTTTGCATATCTCTGATGATTAAAGATGATAAGCATTTTTTCATGTGTCTATAGGCCATGTGCCTGTCTTCTTCAGAGAATCTTCTGTTCATGTCTCTTGCCCATGAAGAAATGGGATTACTTGTTCTTTTCTTATTAATGAGTTTGAGTTTTCTGTGGACTCTGGTTATCAAACCTTTGTTGGAAATATAACCTGCAAAAATCCTCTCCCATTCTGAGGGCTGTCTACTTGCTTTACTTACTGTGTTCTTGGCTGTGCAGAAGCTTTTTAGTTTGATCAGATCCCAGTAATGTATTTTTGATGTTGTTTCAATTGCTCAGGGTGTCCTCCTCATAAAGTATTCTCCCAGGCCAATTTTTTCAAGTGTTTCCCCTGCACTCTCTCCAAGAATTTTTATAGTTTCATGTCTTAAGTTTAAGTTCTTTAACCAGTGAGAGTCAATTTTTGTTAGAAGAGAAAGATGTGGATCTAGTTTCAGTCTTCTACAGGTTGCCAGCCAGTTCACCTAGCACCATTTGTTAAATAGGGAATCTTTCCCCCAATTTATATTTTTGATAGACTTATCAAAGATCAAATGACGTTAAGTGTCTGGGTTCACCTCTTGGTCTTCAATTCTGTTCCATACATCTACCTCTCTATTTTTGTGCCAGCACCATGCTGTTTTGATCACTATAGATTTATAGTATAGTCTGAGGTCTGGTAGCATGATTCCTCCTGCTTTGTTTTTATTTCTGAGTAATGTTCTTGGCTATTTGAGAGTCTCACTGTGTCACCCTCAGTAGAGTGCCATGGTGTCACAGCTCACAGCAACCTCAAACTCTTGGGTTTAAACGAATCTCTTGCCTCAGCCTCCCAAGTAGCTGGGACTATAGGCATCCACCACAATGCCTGGCTATTGTTTTTGTTGCAGTTGTCATTGTTGTTTAGCAGGCCTGGGTCAGGTTCAAACCTGCCAGCCTCAGTGCATGTGGCTGGTGCCCTACCCACTGAGCTACAGATGCCACCCACTTATTCCTTCTTGAATTCTTTTTCTTGATTTTGCAATACAGTACTCTGAAAGTACTCTAAACATTTCTTTTGCAGGCCTGATTTTTAAATTTCAGAGTTCTTCACAGTGACCTTGAAGCCTGTCTCTTTATAATTCTATCCTCTTTCCCTAAGTGATGTCACCTACTCCAGTGCCTTCAATTTCCCTCTCTAAATTGATGACTACTAAATTAAATCGATAACTCTGCTAATCTGTTCAAAATGTCTAGTTGTATCTGGAACTTCCCTGTAGTATAGGGCTTCCAAGATGGCAGATTATATTTTTCAAAGATGGCTACAATAGTATCTCCCATCCAACAAGCTTTTCATACAATGTGACTTTGACACTCCTCTCACTGAGAGATTGTGGTGTATGGCACCCTTTCCTAAAGACTGTAGAGATGCCTGTGGGCCCTGGAAAGGGCTGGAAGTGGAGCATTTGCCTGAGTCCTTTCTAGTGACACAGTTCACAGATGTTTAGACTTCCCATGGGAGATGAAGGGATTAAAAATACAGGATTTTGTAAATGCTATGTTAGAAGCTGAAAAAAAAATTGCATTATTTTCAGCATATTTTTAAATAAAACCAACACAACCACTTGCAAGCCATAGTGTGTACAGAAAAATGTGTCATTGAAATAGATATTCTCATATTTATTGTTTTGCTAATAAGGTGAAATATAGAAACTACCTGAATTTTATATGTAAATAACTAGAAACATAGAGCTTACTTGAATATCTGGGCAGAAAACTGATGTTTTACCAGTAACTCAAATGGGACACAGTGATGTTCTGGATTTCATAGCTGACCAGATATTTTCAACTTCTATTCTCCCACAGCTTATGTAGAAAGGACTGGACTAACTGTTTAACAAGCAATTTTTTTCTAGAAGAGCTGGCTGTGTTGTACTTGGTTAACATCTGAAAGATCACTTTCTGTGAAAAATGAAACATCAAAGCTCACCTAGAGTTTCCTGATGACTTTTAGTTTATGTTTGATTCTGAATAAACTTTCTCCATGAGAGCTTCTATTGGTAATGAGGTCTATTCCACAGTGAATTACTTTGTAATCAGGCATGCCGAATTCTGTCAGAAACGTACAGTTGTCCATCTGTTGTATAGTTTCCACTAACATAAACTATAATCCAGTTGGCCTCTGTTGAAAAGACTGGAAACTCGCCAGTTCATCCTGTTTCCTTTACTGCCTCGGTGTCAGTACACACAGTGTGGCTGAGAAAAAATTTAGGTGACATTCTTAAAATCTGTGATGGTTACATTTAGCTTATGTTCCAATTAGGAAAGTGATTCATACTTCATGTCTATTTCTAGTAGCTAAATCTAACACTATGTTAAGCCTAACTAAAACGCTCTCAAATTGCTAACTTTATGGTTGCTATAAGTAGCATGATTAGGAACTCTACACTGATTATTTTCAAAGAAACCATGTTTTTTCATCTATACTTCCTGCTTTGAGCATACTTGTTTGTTTAAAATGTTTTGGATTTTAAAAGAAACTGGCACTACTCAGATGTCCGCTAGGGCCTCCTGTCTCCCATCTCATGAAATCAAAGTGAGATTTTCTTAATACCCAATTCCAAAGTCCAGTTACATGCAAAGATTTCCATAGTCTTCTGCAGGTTTTTAGAAATTCATGCAATCATGGCTCTTTCTTCCTCTAATTCTTACATCCAGGCATATAGTACTTTATTTTACCTTAAAGAATGGATTTTTTTTAAACGAGTTATCATAACTCTTCTCATACCAAGAATTTAGACTAAATTTACAAAAGAGTTAAAGGTTCCAGGGAGGAATCTTAGCTTTCCACTATTTCTTTGGCTTCTTTCTCACCTTTCCTACTTCCTCTCCCCTTCTTTTCAGGAACAAAGCCAATTTGTTGTCTTTCCTTTTACATAACATTTTATCAGGCTGAATATACTTGAGCTTACTTGTGATAGTGACTGTAGTATCCTCAAACGTATTTTTCCCTTCTTCTATAGTATTAGTTGAATATTTGAGTGCCAAGATACCAATGACATTTCCTAGCCTTCTTTGCAGCCTATACTTTGCAGGTATAATTATATGACTGTACTCTGGCCAATATGACTGTGGTATAAGCAGAACTGAAGTGTACAACATCTGTTCTTTTCCTTTAAGAAATGAGCCTGCCCTCTTTTTTTTTCCTGCCCTCTTTTTAACCTTCCCCTCTTTCATCTGGCTGGTGTGTGGAAATGGTGCTGAGGAGTAGTCTTGAACTATACAGGAAGAGGTAACAGGAGTAGAAGAGCAGCAAGGTGGACTGACGCTATGGCGTCTCCATGCTTATCCTTGGTTGACTGTGGCTGTTACAGGAGAGAGAAGTAAACTTCTATTCTGTAATCCACTTATAGTTTGTGTGTATTTCTGCAGCTGAGTCTATTTTCTAATCAATATAATGCTCTTCAGGCTCACACCTTTCACAGCAATGCATTTCTTTTCTTTTCTTTTCTTTTCTTTTTTTTTTTTTTTGAGACAGAGTCTCACTATGTCACCCTTGGTAGAGTGGTGTGGCATTACACAGCAACCTCAACTCTTGGGCTTAAGTGATTCTCTTGCCTCAGCCTCCTGAGTAGCTGGGAATACAGGCGTCCACCACAACGCCTGGCTGTTTTTTATGATTGTTGTCATTGTTGTTTAGCAGGCCCTGGCTGGGTTTGAACCCACCAGCCCCGGTTCATGTGGCCGGCGCCCTAACCACTGAGCTACGGGCACCAAGTGAGCAATGCATTTCTTAAGAATACAGCACTCTGTAAGAGGAAATCTAGTGAACCAATTTTTCTTCTCCTCTTTATATTTATGTACCAAACTTTCTGAAGAAAGGGAAAATAAGTGACATTTTCTTAAGTAGAAATTTGAAACTAAAGGCACTTCAAGTGAAGAAAAATTTCGTGAGCAAATATTTAGAAAAGTGCAAAGCATTTCTGGGGAACAAAACGTTCTGTACTTTGGGTAGGACATAGGGAAATTTGGACAAAAAGTTGGAAATGTGACTTGGGTCAGGTACGGTAATATCTGACTTTGCTGCTGTGCTGTGTAACAAAACACTCCAACTTTTAGTGCCTTAAAGCAACCATTGGTTCACTACTTAATGGGTTGTCAGTTAGGGCTGTCAGCACAAGAACTGTTCGTCAGTTCTTGTGCTTACCCATGCAGCTGGAGTCAGGTGGAATATCAACTGGGATTGGACACCCTCATTCACATGTCTAGTTGATAGACTGATGGCTGATGTGGCTCAGTTGTCCTCCGTGTTCTCACTTCATCTGTCTCACTTGGGCTTGTTGACATGGCAACAGTGTTCTGAGAGCAGCAAAGAAGATATGCCTCAATGTTTAAGCCCTTTTCAAGTCTCTAGTTGTTTCACATTAGCAAGTCTCTGACTGAGCCCACAT
>NW_003852400.1:15016045-15026858 GCF_000181295.1 Otolemur garnettii | reverse complement strand
CGCCACAACGCCTGGCCATTTTTTGGTTGCAGCTGTCATTGTTGTTTGGCGGGTCCGGGCTGGGGATTCGAACCCGCCATCTTAGGTGTATGTGGCTGGCGCCTTAGCTGCTTGAGCCACAGGCGCCAAGCCAGCCTTCCCCTCTTGATAAGAGCTAAAGATTATCAAGGGACAATATTTTGCCATCTTCTAGGTCATTAGATGCTACCCTAAGAAATTTGGTCTTTTAATTGGTATGCAGTGAAAAACAAAGGGCACAGAATTGGAGACCAGCCTTATAGGTAGTCCAAAAACCTTTTAAATAAATAGACTTTATGTTTTAGAAAAGTTGTAAATTTACAGAGAAATGGAGAAGATATCACAGAGTCCACATATATTCCACCCTCAGTATCCCTTATTACTAATCTCTTAGTATGGTATATTTGCTACAATTAATGAACCAATATTGATGTAGTATTGTTAGCCAAAGTCCATTCTTTTTTATATTTCTTGAGTTTTCACCTGATGTCCCTTTTCTGTTCTAGGATCTCATCCAGGATGACATATTACATTTTTATTTTTTTTATTTTCTCTATACATATACATGTGTTTATTTGGCTTCCACTTTTTGCCTTCACAATATTAAAAAGGCTTAAAATTTAATAACAATAACAATGTTTAAGATAAGGACTAGAAAGAAAAACCTTGTAAAGAACAAATGAAGATGAATACATTCAGAAAAGAAATCAGACAATTGCTGCAATGAAATATTGAATAGTAATAATAATAATGCAAAAAAAGTAACATTCACATGGTCAGATAAGAGTATATCTATCATAGAATGCTTTGACTCTGAGGTTCAAGATAGAGCCATCAGTTAACTTCTTCTTATTTTTTTCCCAAAGTCTCAAAAAATAGACAACTAATATTTATAAATAAAAATAGAAGATAATTTCAAAAAACAGATCATGCCAAATCTTATAGACAATAGAAAAAGAAGAAATACTTCAAAATCATTGAACTTCATCTGGATATACCTGATATTAAAATTGGGAAAAATATATTATTATAAGAGGAAATTACAAACATATTTCACTTATAAATGAGGATGCAATATCCTAAACAATATATTAACAAGTTGAATTAAAAATTAATGTTCAAGTAATGTTTTTGGTCAAAATTAAATCCAATTTATGTGAGAATTAGTCACTATTTTCTTTTCTTTCTTTCTTTCTTTCTTTTTCTTTTTTTTGTAGTTTTTGGCGAGGGCTGGGTTCGAACCCACCACCTCTGGCATATGGGGCTGGCACCCTACTCCTTTGAGCCACAGGCGCCACCCTGCTATTTTCTTTTCTTTTCGTTTTTTCCTTTCCCTCACCCTCTCCCTCCTCCTCTCTCTGTCTGCTCTCCCCTTCCCCCATGCCCCACTGTGTCATTAATTATCATTAATTGTTCTCATATCAAAGTTGAATACATAGGATTCATGCTTCTCCATTCCTGTGATGCTTCACTAAGAATAATGTGTTCCACTTCCATCCAGGTTAATACAAATGCTGTAAAATCTCCATTTTTTTTTAATGGCTGAATAGTATTCCATGGCATACATATACCACAGCTTGCCAATCCATTCCTGGGTTGAGGGGCATTTAGGCTGTTTCCACGTTTTAGCGATTATAAATTGAGCTGCGATAAACAGTCTAGTACAAGTGTCCTTATGATAAAAGGATTTTTTTCCTTCTGAGTAGATACCCAGTAATGGGCTTGCAGGATCAAGTGGGAGATCTAGCTTGAGTTCTTTGAGGTTTCTCCACACTTCCTTCCAAAAAGGTTGTATTAGTTTGCAGTCCCACCAGCAGTGTAAAAGTATTCCCTTCTCTCCACATCTGCACCAGCATCTGCAGTTTTGAGATTTTGTGATGTGGGCCATTCTCACTGGGGTTAGATGATATCTCAGGGTGGTTTTAATTTGCATTTCTCTAATAATTAGGGATGATGAGCATTTTTTCATAGGTTTTCTAGCCATTCATCTGTCTTCTTTTAGAGAAGGTTCTATTCATCTCTCTTGCCCATTGATATATGGGATTGTTGGTTTAATTCTTGTGGATTAATTTCAGTCCTGTATAGATCCTAGTTATTAAACTTTTGTCTGATTCAAAATACGCAAATATCCTTTCCCATTGGGTAGGTTGTCTATTTGCTTTGGTTATTGTCTCCTTAGCTGTACAGAAGCTTTTCCATTTGTTTATTATTGCTATTGTTGCTACTGCCATGGCAGTCTTCTTCATAAAGTCTTTCCCCGAGCCGATATCTTCCAGTGTTTTTCCTGTTTTTTATTTGAGGATTTTTATCACTTCATGCCACTTTATCCATCTTGAATCAATTTTTTGTGAGTGGAGAAAGGTGCAGTTCCAGTTTCCATCTTTTACATGTGGATATCCAGTTCTCCCAGCACCATTTATTAAATAGAGAGTCTTTACCCTAGTAGAAAAATAAAGGGCATCCAAATGGGAGCAGGGGAGGTCAAACTCTCCCTCTTTGCTGATGATATGATCTTATACTTAGAGAACCCCAAAGACTCAACCACAAGATTTTTGGAAGTCATCAAAAAATACAGTAATGTCTCAGGTTATAAAATCAATGTCCACAAGTCAGTTGTCTTTGTCTATGCCAAAAACAGCCAAGATGGAAGGCTAATTAAGTCCACAATTCCCTTCACCATAGCCCCAAAGAAAATGGAATACTTAGGAATATACCTAACAAAAGAGGTGAAGGACCTCTATAAAGAAAATTGTTAAACTTTAAGAAAGGAAATAGCAGAGGATATTAACAAATGGAAGAACATACAATGCTCATGGCTGGGAAGAATCAACATTGTTAAAATGTCTGTACTTCCCAAAGCAATCTACCAATTCAATGCCATCCCTATTAAAATACCAACATCCTATTTTCAAGACTTGGAAAAAATGATTCTGCGTTTTGTATAGAACCAGAAAAAACCCTGTATAGCTAAGGCAGTTCCTAGTAATAAAAACAAAGCTGGGGGTATCACCATACCAAATTTTAGGCTGTACTACAAGGCCACAGTGGTCAAGACAGCAAGGTACTGGCACAAAAATAGAGATATAGACATTTGGAATTGAATAGAAAACCAGGAAATGAAACCAACAACTTACAACCACCTAATCTTCAATAAACCAAACATGACATATTACATTTAAGCATCATGTCTGCTTAGGCTCCTCTTGGCTCAAAGGGGTCTTGGACCTTTCTTGCTTTTGATGACCTTGACTGTTTTGAGGAGTACTGGTCAGATATTTTGTCGGATGCCCCTCTTTTGGAATTTGTCTGATATTTTCCTCAGGATTACATTATATGTTTTTGGGAGGAAGGCCACAGAGTTTAGTTGCCAGTGTTGTCACATCACATCAAAGGTATATACTATCCACATGACATCTAACTATCAATGTTAATCATGATCACTTGGTTGAGTTAATTTTTGTCAAGATTCTTCTATTAAAAATTATGTATTTCCCCCTATTTCTTGCACTATTTGAAAGGAAGTCTCTACACTCAGCCCACACTTAAGGACTTAAAGAGTGGGGACTTACTCTACACCCTTCTTCTCGAGGGTAGAGTGTTTACATAAATTATTAGGGATTTTTCTACATGAGAGATATATTTTTTCTGTTTATTGAATTTATTCAATCATTTATTTATATCAGTGTAAATTTTTAGATATTTGTCATACACATTGAGTTGAAGTCCAATACTACTTTATTCTGTTTTCATGATCAAATTATTCCAGCTTTATAATACAGGAGAATCGTTGCAAAAAAAAAAAATGTCCTACACAATTCTGCTTTCAACTTTTTAATTATTTTATCATAATTTACACATAAGATATTCAGGTACTAATGCTTAAGATTTTATTTAATACTGTATATAAATCTAATGGAGGAAAGGGAAAGGGGACATTTTTGTAGGAAAGAATTTGTTTGTCCTCCCTTCTTTGGCTCCTCTTCTCTCAATTCTACTAGCTGCTCAATGTTTTTGTGAAGAATATATAGCAAGCCTGTCAACAATGTCCAATATTTAATAATTCAGGAGTGACCATTCATTCATTCAACATTTATGAATGTCTAGTATGTGCTAATCATTTTTCAAAGAACAAAGGCTAGATATAAAACTGAATAATAAAATGTTTCTCTCCCTGAATATCTCTGTCTAATATGAAAATTCAGGCAGGTTCTTTGTACCCTCAATGAATACCCAACAATAAAAAAAAAAAAAAAAGAAGGGTGGTGCCTGTGGCTCAGAAGGTTAGGGCGTCGGCCCCATATGCCGGAGGTCATAGGTTCAAACCCAGCCCTGGCCAAAAAATAAAAAAATAAAAAAAAAAAGAAAGAAAAGAAAATTCAGGCAAAGGAGAAATAATTTGGTTTTGAAATTGGGATCTCCTTACGTGTAATTAAATATTCTACCTGAACATAAAGCAGCAATTCTCAATCTGTGGGTTGGGACCCCTTTGTAACAATGAAAATACACTGCGGCATAAGGAAGGTTGAGAACCACTGGCATAAAGCCTCTTGGGGAGCAAAGAATAAGGATAGGATAGAATAGAGAGAATTAGAGGAGGAGCAATGAGATGAAAGTCAGAATTTGAGAGATTTTACCAATGGCATGGTTGATATATGAGTCCATAACAGTTAATGAATCAGGATAGGCGTTAAAGCCAAAGGATAACAGTGTCAGAAGTGACAGAAAGGGTGAGTAGTAGGCACACAAGAAATAACTAACTAGGGAACACTTTACAAACAGGAAATGAAGTCCATAATCAAGGTAGCAGTGGTTCATGCTGATGAAATTTGGTCATATCCAGAGTTATCATGACATTGTTATATAATCATAGGCCTAAATAAAGCCTAGATCATGTTCATCTAGTACAGATCTGGCCTTTCTAAAGCCTAGAAAGCCAGGGTGCACAAGTATTAGAAGCAGGTGGTATAAAACATGGACGGCAAAAGAGGGGAGTCACATGAGGACAACTACAGGGCAGTGGGAAGTGGGGAAATGTTTAACCCTCTTTTCATATGAATTAGAGAAAATAAGAATAATTAATACATTATAGCAGGCTTCAAAGCTGAAGATATAGTCAGGGAAAAGACAGATTTTGACAGTGTTATTACAACAGCAAGAAAACTTGGACAAGTTTGAGGGTGCAGAGAGTTTTGCAATTGAGCGGAGATGCGATAGAATGCGATGGAAGGAGTTGGTAAAGTTTTAGGCAGAGGTTGAGAAGTACGGAAGAGAGAGGGGGACTGAGCTCTGTGAACCAAAAGGGTACCTATAGAAGTAACAGTATTTGTGTATAAGTCCCAGATGAGGGATTTGGTAGTTAAATAAATGAATAAAAATGTCTTCTGACAAATGGCAGAAATTGTATGTTTAGTACAGAATTCATTCTGGCCCTAAACATGGGTAGAAGATATTCTCAGATACCTTTCCTGTTCTGACTTTGTTCTCTATCTAAGATTGCCTGACTTGTTCTCCTGTTACTCAGCATTTTCAGAGAATAACTATCCTGGCATTGAATCCTGGTCTCCTGACTTGATTCCCGATAACTGTTCCTTTCAGAATTGGAATGATATGTATGATAAAGAGACCAGATTCTAAAGTCAACCCAGTCCAAATCTTGATTTTTCCAGGACCTGGCTATGAGACTCTGAGTAATTTTCAGTTTGCTCATTAGATTAAAAATAAATATGATAACAATAATATTAACATCATGGGTTATTAGGAAAATTTAGCAAGTTCAGGCATGGAAAGTGCTTAGCTCATAGTCACGCTCAATCAATGGACTTAAAAACAGTCTGGTGCTCAGTCGTGGCTCATGAAAGCCAGGTTTTGGGAGATTTCCTTGGTATGAATATCCATCCTTCAGTCTGATCTCCTAACCTCATTATTTCTCTTAATCTCTTATTTCAATGGCTCTTTTATACGTATGACTTATTAAAAGCTAAGCTTAATCCCTTTAAGAAGGAGGCTAGAAGGGAATTCTTTTTTTTTTTTTAATAGTGTAAAGTAAAATGAAATGTGTATTCCCTGGGGTGGTGCCTGTGGCTCAGTGGGTAGGGTGCTGGCCCCATATATCGAGGGTGGTGGGTTCAAACTTGGCCCCGGCCAAACTGCAACAAAAAAAAATAGCCGGGTGTTGTGGCAGGTGCCTGTAGTCCCAGCTACTTAGAAGGCTGAGGCAAATGAATTGCCTAAGCCCAGGAGTTGGAGGTTGCTGTGAGCTGTGTGACGCCACGGCCCTGTACCAAGGGTGATAAAGTAAGACTTTATGTCTAAAAAAAAAAAAGAAAGGAAGGAAGGAAGGAAGGAGGGAAGGAAGGAAGGAATGTGTATTGCCTGCATGCCTTGCCTCTACCGACTGGTTCCTGCCTCACATTTGACTGATGATATCCCAAGTCTCCCTGGCTATGAGTCACTTGTACTTGCACTTTCATCACACCCACAAAGTATGTGAGAAACTTACCCTGTAGCCCAGTCTCCCAGGTTGGAACCTAACTTTGAACTTACATGAACTTAAGTCTGTCCCTGAAGAAGTCACATTTGACCTGGCTCTTGTACTCCTACCTGCATCCGACACAGTGCTGCTGAGTGTCCTGAGCTCCTCCTGATCCCTACCACTTCCAATTTGTTGCATCCCACCATTGCCTGAGGCTCAATTTTGACAGGTTTGCTTCTCTCTCTTTCCCGCTTTCCCTCTCTGTCTCTCTCATTGGCAGGTAATTATAAAGAATATAACTCACGTACAGCCAAATAGAGGAGATGTATAGGGCAAGAAAAACCTGTGGGAAAAGATGAGGCAGGCAGGCAATAGCTGTGATTTAAAAAATCCTCCATCCTAGCTGGAAAATGTTCTTCTTAGCACAGTATCACAAGAATGGAAGAAGAAGAAAAAGTATCCAATGTACACACCCCTATTATGAAACTAATTTATACCTTTCATATGAAAGCTATAACCTAATAACAGCCTAAGAATATGAGGAGAGGGGAGGGAGAGGGATTGGAGGGATCACTTCTGAGGTTTATCTTACAAGGGTACAAGTGAATGTGAACATTTTAAAACAATAACTAAGAAAATGACATGAAGGCTATGTTAACCAGTTTGATGGAAGTGCTTCAGATTGTGTGTGAAAACCCCACACTGTACCCCAGAAGTGCATTAATGTACATAGGTACCAGTCAATTAAAAAAAAAAAAAATCCTCCATCCTTTGTGTTCTGCCAAAGCACCTTATTGCAATAAAATACCCTTTTCATTATGATTTAAATGATATTCTCTTTTTTTTCTATCACAAAGCCAGCCACAAACTCTAAATCAGTGGTTCTCAACCTTCCCAATGCTGTGACTCTTTAATACAGTTCCTATGGGTAGAGACCCACAGGTTGAGAACCCCTGCTCTAAATTCTCATTTTATGCATTATAAACAAATAGATGACCTGGACATCTTTGTCTTCAGTGGTCAGAACAAAATACGGTACTTGTTAAGCAAATTTTGCTTAAGTTTCTCTCCTTCACTCAGGGCCTTGAAAAAAAATGGCAAATTAGTAATCATTAATTGTTTGCTAAGATAATTAGAGATGAGAGTGAATGAAGAGCATATGCTGCTTGTTTGAGCTGTCAGCACTTAGATGAGCTGTTCACAAAAAATGGAAGTGTATTAAATTGAACAAAAACATTGCTGAATGCATTCAGAGAATACTGTGGAATCACTGGCATAATATTTAAATGGAAAGGT
This sequence comes from Otolemur garnettii, assembly GCF_000181295.1. Lineage (NCBI taxonomy): Eukaryota > Metazoa > Chordata > Mammalia > Primates > Galagidae > Otolemur > Otolemur garnettii. Next base: position 15,019,072 of record NW_003852400.1, on the reverse strand, counting down.
CATAAAATGAATTACTTTTTATAACATGTAGAAAAAAGTATATAATAATGTACAGCCCATGTCCTTATACTTGCTTAGGTTAGGAAGAAGGAAATGTAGTGGTTTTTGTCTTTCTTCCACAATTCTCTTTTATATTGCCCAAACATTTTGGTACCCATCCCTTATCTGGGGGTTTCATTTGGGGAGAAAAGTAGAAAATGGAAGGTGGGAAGAATGCTATGAAAAGCAGAGATGGATTTAAATTGGAGAAAGAGAATACACTTCCCTTCTCTCATCCCCCAACCTCTCCCTACCATCACCTCTGGAGAACTGACTTTGGATGACCTCAACCCAAAGAGATCAAAGATGTTCTTGTGCCTGCTTTGAACACAATGAGAATAGAATCAGAAAGTAGATTCTATTTGAAGACAGAAACTTTTGAAATTTTGGATATGAAGAACTGGACACTTACAAAAAGACCCCCAAATAATGTAATAAATTTTCTCCTACAGGGAAAAAATCTTTAAAAATCTGGTCCAGATGTTTGCATTTGTTATTTGATGTTATGTTCTGTCATTTACTAGTTACCTGCACTTGAACAAGGCAATTTACTTTTGAAAGTCAGATTGCTTATTCATAGGTTTTGAAGACTTAAATATAATCCATATTTATAGCTTTCCTCCTAGCTTTAGGTTAGTTTTTGTTTTAAATAGTATCGATATCAAACTTATAGAAAATTTGCAAGTATAGGGCAATAAACTTTTTCTAAGCGATTTGAGAGTAAGTTTCCAATGTGATGTGTCACCACCCATGAATATTTTAGAAGCGTGTTTCCTACAATGGCATTTTCCTATGTAACTGTAATCAATGCATTGCTAACATCTAATCTCCAGATTTCACTCACATTTCACCAATTTTCCCAATATGTCCTTTACAGAAAGAGAATCCAGTCTAGAATCATATGTTGCATTTATTTGCCATGTCTCTTTAGTTTCCTTCAATATGGAAGAGTTCCTTGGTCTTTCCTTGACTTTCATGAACTTGACACTTAATGAAAATTACAGACCAGTTATATTGCAAAACGTCCCTCCATTTAGATTTGTCTAATGTTTCCTCATGACTAAACTTAAATACTGTGCCTAAATTTCTGATTCTGTGTCAGAAATATCTTAGCACTAATGCCAAATTCCTTTCATTGCATCCTATCAGGTGGCACAAGATTTTGATTTATACCATTGTTTTTATTTCTTACTGTTGCTGTAACAAATTATCACAAATTTAGTAGATTAAAATAACACAAATTTATCAAATGATATCAAATTTATGACTTCTGGAGGTCGGCAGCCTGAAATGGGTCCCTTGGGCTAAAAATCAGGGCATTGTCACAGCTGCATTCCTTCTGGAGGCCCAAGAGCAGAATCTGTTTCCTTCCCCTTTTTGGCTTCTGTAGGCTGTCCTGCATTCCTCAATCCATGGCCCCCTTCCATCCTCAAAACCAACAGTCATATCACTGCAAACTCTGTTTTCATTAAATCTCATTCTCTGACCCACTCTGCCTCCCTTTTCTACTTTTCAGGATCCTTGTTATTACATTGAGCCAATCTTGATAATCTAGGACAGTTCTTCCTATCTCAAGATCCTTAACTTAAATTGTGATTAAGTGCCAAGTCCCTTTTGCCATATAAAGTAACATATTTACAGGTTCTGGGAATTAGAATGTGTATATCTTGGGAAGGGGCATTCTGCCTACCACACCCATTCTTGGTAATTTTCACTGTTTTAGTCTGTTTTGCTTTGCTATAAAGGAAATAGCTGAAGATGGGTAATTTATAAAGAGAAGAGGTTTATTTGACTCATGGTTCTTTGGGCTGTACAAAAGCATGGTGTTGGCATCTGTTTCTGGTGAGTGCCTCAGGAAGCCTCTATTCATAACAGAAGGCAAAGGGGGAGAAGATATGTGACAGAGTCAGGCTGCTCCATCCTTGTGGTGCTAGAATCATGGCCTCCTTGGTTATTTCCTATGTTACAGCCACTAATTATGATTTTTCTCATTCTCAGTTTCAGACCAGTAATCTTCTGTCTCATCTCTTGATTTATTGACCAGGCAGTCTCTGGAAAACAACTGCTCATAACGTTGCCCTGCGTGGATATCAACCAGCTCAAACTGAAGATCCAAAGTGTTTATGTAAACATCACCCCCTTCCCCATTTTCCTCTTCCTTACAGGGAGCCCCTGCTGCCCTTCTTCTGCAGGAAGCAAAGAGACACCACACCCATCACTTGCCTCCTTATAACAATAAAAAGACTGGGATAATAGAGTCAAATGTAGGAACCCTGCCCAAATGGATCAACCCCTACCCTTCCAACTGATGTTCAACCTTGGAAAGGTGAATGGACCAAACCCCGACCCTTCTGACCTTTTAACCCCCATCCACCATTACCTATGTACTGACATTTTTCCTGAACTCATCTCATCCTCACTGGGGTGGAATAAAGTCCACTGTTGCCCAAACAGAACCCAGATTTCATTTTCCTTTCGTTTGTATCTTGGAATAATTTTTATTTTCGGTCTTTGACTTCTCAATGTGTCTCATGGCAAGAGAGGAGACAAGAGAGAGGGGAGGTGCCAGGCTCTTTAAATAACCAACACTTGGTGAACTAATAAAGCATGAACTCAATCACTACTGCCTGCAGGGCACAAAGCCATTGGGAAAGATGGGTTCCTATGACCCAAACACCTCCCACCTAGGCCCCACCTCCAACCCTGGGGATCAGATTTCAACATGTGATTTGGAGGGGACAAACATCCAAACCATATCATTCACTTTGACTATTTGTTGAAAGTGATTCCTGCCAGTTTTCTCTCCACTATAAAGTTACTTTTTGTTCTCAGTATAATTAATGATTTTTATGGGAGAAATTCTTTGGGACTATTTGAATATACCAATTCCTCATATCTTCCTTCCTTCCTTTCTTCCTTCCTTCCTTCCTTCCTTCCTTCCTTCCTTCCTTCCTTCCTTCCTTCCTTCCTTCCTTCCTTCCTTCTTTC
>NW_003852400.1:14956551-15016011 GCF_000181295.1 Otolemur garnettii | reverse complement strand
TTATTATTTATAAAATAAATAAGTAAACTAACAAACTGACCTCTTGTTCCAGGCTCATTTTGTACTTTCTTTGCTTCACCTTTTGAGTCAGTCATTATTTCAAGAAGCCCTGGTTTCCCCTAAGTGGAGAGTGGTCATTTAGTAATAAAGAACTGGGCATGAAGTGTAGTCATTACTATTGAAATATTCCTATTCTCTGATCCTCTCAGTGGACAGAGGTTTATGCATACTTCATAAAGAGAGATTTGTACAAGAAGAGTTATGCAGTTTTATTCAAAAGCTCAAAACGGGAGGCAGCACAAATGTCTTCAACAGGAGAGTGTATAAAATTATGGCAATTCATACAATGAAATACTGCCGAGGAAAACTTTTCTTTTAAAGATAAAAGAAGCAAATGACATTTACTACCACATAGATAAGTCTCACAATCATTATGCTGAATGAAAGAAACCAGACACAGATAAGAATGCTCTGCCTGAACCCATACACATGAAGCTCTAGAGCAGGCAAAACCAAACTATAGTAATAGATCAGAACAGTGGCTGTCTATGAGGACTGAATTGAGGGGCATGAAACAGTAATTGCTGCCATTATGGAAATATTTTATGCAATGAGTATATATAGTATACCCATTGAGTTGTAATATAAGATTTGCACATTTTATTATATGCAAATTTTAATTCAACTAAAAGCAAACATAAGTGATGAGCTGACTCAGCCTAGAGGAGGGGCCTTTGTGCCTTGTCTTACCCATTCTTCCTGGTAACCGTCATAACTTTAAGGATGTGTATTAGAGTTCTCCAGAAAAACTAAATCAATAGAAGATATTTATTTATTTATCATTTATTATGAGGAACTGGCTCATGTGGTTATGGAAGTTAGTTTTCTGATCTGGAGACCCAGGAAAGACAATGGTATAAATCAGTTTGAGATCAAACTCTTGGGAAGTGGAGGAGTAGATGGAATAAATCCAGGTTCTATTCAGCCCTCACTAGACTGGCTGCTGCCCATCCAAACTGGGGAGGGCAATCCACTTTACTGAGCTCACTGACTCAAATGCTAATCTCATTCAAAAACACATTCACAGACACATCCAGAAGTAATGTTTAATCTGGGAATTGCTGGCTGGTCAAGTTGACACATAAAATTAACCATCACAGGATGGAAGCCCTGAGATAATAATGGTGAAATAGAAAGGCAAGTTTATGTTCCTCATAACTTTGTAGGACACATAGCCATACTGAACTGCATACCTCTAGAATGTGCCTGGGGTATGTGTGTGTGTGAGTGAGAGAGGGGGTGCAGAGAGAGAGAAAGAAATGATTGCGATCCCAATGGGTTAAACTACTGTAGTTGAGCCTTAGTTAACAGCACAAACCATTTCCTAACTGATGCATTTCCTTTGATATCCTTTTCTCTCCTATAGGAGTGAAATATTTCTAAACTGAAATATACTATCAATCTTATCTAGGAAATTTAAGAAGTTATCTCACACAGTAGTGATTGCTTATTCCTAAAATGTATCCCATGGCATATTAATGTTACCAAAAGATATCCCAATGTATCCATGGCATATTAATGATACCAAAATCTATCCCATGGCATATTAATGTTGCCACTAGGCTCAGGAGTTGGGAATATCAAAAGAGTATTCTGTATTCAAATAAAGATTTGCCTTTGTATGTGAATAATTGTAAATGATTGGGAACGGTAAATTCTCACTAGGGGCAAATGTTCTGCTTTTTTGTCAAACATTTCTTGGCCATGGAAGACTTTTTTTTTTTTTTTTTAGACAGAGCTTCAAGCTATCCCCCTGGGTAGTGTACCGTGGCATCACAGCTCACAGCAACCTCCAACTCCTGGGTTCAAGCGAGTCTCCTGTCTCAGCCTCTCAAGTAGCTGGGACCACAGGCACCCACCACAGTGCCCAGCTATTTTTTGGTTGCAGCCGTCATTATTGTTTTTGGCAGGCCCGGGCTGGATTTGAACCTGCCACCTTAGGTGTTTGTGGCTGGCGCCTTAGCCACTTGAGCCATAGGTGCCTAGCCGGAATACTTTTTTTTTTTTTAAATAGTGGATCAGAGTATGTTTGGAAGCCTCCTTTTAGATCAGTTTGAACCTTGGATTGAAATCCTAACTATCAATAACTCTTACCCTTGGGATTTGCCATCTTCCTCACCAAACTTCTCTTCACTACACAATATATATAGCCTGCTTCAGTGTGCTGGTATGAGAGAGGATACTTGGTAAAAGTAAGGTCTGAGAGAACAAAAGTCTTCTCACAGAAGTATGTACTAAATTGTCCCCCTGGTGACTCGGCTCTTAGGAATTTGTAGAATCTTAACTTTGTGGGACCTGGAAACTAATGCTTGCTTCTGCTTCTATAAAGGCCTGAGCCCCACCTTCTTCAGCTAGATTCAAACTGACCAATGAGAAGGGTACCCATGGACAAAGAGCCCTTGACTGGAGATAAAAGGAAAAAGACAGAGTCAGTCGGGGAGCTTGTTCATTTTTGGACTCAGTCTGCCATGGCTCCACTGGCTAAAATAAGCCCTTCCTCCATATAGTGGTATTAGGTGATTCTCTCTGTTGGGCCCTTGTCTTTCTGCAACAGTTATAGACCAGTCATTCTTAAGAATGTCTTCCTACCTTGGCAGAAGTACAGATAGACAAAGTGACCAAGACAAAGTGTTTGAATTTTTAAAATCCTCTTGATGCCATGGCCTTGCTCCCTGGCTCAGGGCTGGACATAAACCCTGTTTTCGTGGCCTAAGCAAGCTCAATACTAAGGTTAATTGTAGACCCTAAACAAAAGAATCAATCTGACCAAGTGTCCCACCTAAGCCTTTCCCAGAGCAGAGAAATAACCCTAAAGCAAAATAGAAAACATACCCTGAACAGGACAGGAGGGCAGTTTTAAAATTACCCTTTGCCCATAAGCCTCTGGTGCCAAACAGTTGTGACATATTTTGGAAATACATTCCATTGTTACTGGAATTTCTTTCTTTCTTTCCTTTTTTTTTTTTTTTTTGAGACAAAGTCTTACTATGTCACCCTCAGTAGAGTGCTGTGGCATCACAGCTCACAGCAACCTCAAACTCTTGGGCTTAAGTGATTCTCTTGCTTCAGCCTCCCAAGCAACTGGGATTACAGGTGCCTGCCACAACACCTGGCTATTTTTTTCTTGCAGTTGTCATTGTTGGTTAGCTGGCTCAGGCCGGTCTCGAACCTGCCAGCCTTGGTGCATGTAGCTGGCACTGGCATAACCACTGTGCTACGGGTGTCAAGCCGGTTACTGTAATTTCTTCCAATAGTAGGTCCTTGGTCTCAGAGATTCAGAGAATGAACCCACAGACAACAGTGATAAGGTAGTATTTATTAAGATAGAAAGGGAAAGGGAGAGGAGGAAAGTTACCCAAGCCTCTGGCAGAAGGTGAGACCCCAGTGAGAGGTCTCTGTGTGAGTTTTTCTGTCTAGGAGCTTTTATGCTGTTTTGGGGGAATTACACTTGGCTAGGACTTGGCAAACTTCAATGTTGATTAGCGACTGAATGAGGATATTTAACAAATCAACCCAGTTCTTCTTGCTGGGGGTGGGGGGGTGGGGAGGCAAGAGGGAAGCCGCAGGGGGTCTACTCCAGAAGCAGCTTAGCTTATATGAAGTATTACAAAAACTGCTTTTCTCTTGTCTTGCTTGCATTCAGAGACTGTAGTTTTTTTTTTTTAATTAATTATTTATTTATTTCAGTTTTGACCGAGGCTGAGTTTGAACCCACCACCTCTGACATATGGGGCTGGCACCCTACTCCTTTGAGCCACAGGCACCACCCGAGAGTGCAGTTTTGGACAGAAAATATCTGTTTCTTTAGGCCTGGAAAATGGGAGCTGTTGTCCAGTCAGCCCTAGGAGGGAGAAACCCTGATTACCATCTCCCCAAAGCCCGTATCCATGGGGCAGGAAAAGCTGCACATAACCTCCTAGACAGGTGCCTCTGCTGCCCAGGGGCCCTTATCTTTCTTCTCCTCTTATCAATAAAATCTGTCCTTTTACTTACTTGAGGTGGTCCATGAATTCATACTGTGAATTTCTGAGACCAAAGACCTGGCATGGAGAGAGAGATTTTGGTTACAGCCTCACACCTTCTGTTCTGCACGTTTTGTCGTTCTTTACTTCCCTTATTCCTGCCATCTAGGCCTCAGATCTTACTCTCCTGTCCAGGGCTTCTTGAATCACGTGCATGTGCACGCAAAACTCCAGCAGGCACCATTCGTATAGACAGTGATATGAAAAATGCCCCTTGGAACTGTCCAGGGAGGCAGCCCTAATCCTACTCTGACTCTTTTAGGTTCCTGCCTGCACCAGTTTTCTGACTGACTCTACGCTATGCTTTTCATTAGTCATAGATCGTGACTTCTGTTTGCCTTTCTAGCTTTTGACTCTTCTTGGTTTTCTTGTCTTTACTTTCATCCTGTGTCTGTTTTTGAGCTTCTGACCTATTGATCTGAGGACTGACTATGGCTAAACTGGTACCCCACATCCAACATAATACTAACACTTCCTAATTATCTCCCTTTCACTTTAAATGCAGTTCTGCTTAAAACAATACTTTGCCCAAATGATATTTTAGAGACATGTAAAGGAATCTAAAGAAGGAAGAATTTTTGAAATTCAAGATTATTATGTGCTGTGAGTATTTAGGGATGAAGGTGAATTCCTTTCCTCCTCAGAATGACTTTAGATTGCCTGTTGAGATTTAAAAGTTTAACAGATTATAGCATAAGATAGCAAAATCTTTTCTAAAGAGAAAGAATGGTTGCCCAACAGGCAACACTAAACTATAACCTGATGGAATGTATTTAGTAGTTAAAGAAAGAATGTGTCAGTCAAATGGTGTGGGGGCATAGTTAACCCTGAAATTTCAGAAGGAGAAAGATCACAGGGGCAAAGGTTAACTGTTTCTAGAGATGGGAGATCTTGGCTCTGGAACAGCATAAAAATGATACCACTATTCCAAGTTAATTGTTGCCAAGTAATCTTCTGATTGAGCTTCTCCGGTAGTGTTCCTAGAGCTAAAGAATGTATAGTAGACCATAGGAGTAAGTTGCGGGAAATACTTTTTCCTTTGCAAATTGATATACTTGAGTTTGAGTCTGTATGTCAGTCTGTAAGCTCAACCAGTGAGATGTTGCATGGTGACTGGCAGGTCAGGATTTTGAGCTTTCAAGGCTGAGAACCAAGCCTGTGAGGAATTTATTCATGTCATATCACTCTGTTAGCAGCTGAATGATAGAGGGCCACTCTTCCTTCATCATCGTATGAACACATTTTTTTCAGATTTCTTGTCTGTGTAACTAACTCAGCTTAGTTTAGTGTGTCAGTATTAATGACACATTAATATCTGCACGCATTCATGATCTCCTTCCTGCTTCCATTTTGGAGTGTAAATGTCAGCAGGAAATACAGGGATATTATAACCACACATGGGAAATTAGATAAAAGAAAAGCTTTCCTAACAGGTGTCCTTTAAAAGATTTGCTTTTTTTCCTTTTTAATGTAATGTATTTAATTAACTAGGTTGTTGTAGGAAAAGAATTCAATAGCAATTTGCCTGAAATTGATCTTTGGTTTTCTTTTTCTGCAAAAAGAGAGCTGGGTCCAATGAGACCACTTTGTCCTTTTGTTGATGGAATTTCTCTCCGTGCTGAGTCCTTCTTCTTAGAGATTTCAAAAATGGATCTATAGACCACACAGATAAGGATACAGGTTATTAACAGAGAAAGGGATAGAAGGAAAGAAGGTCAACAGAATCTCTGGCAGCAGAAAGGGGGATCCCAGGTGGGAAGCCCCCACATACCTTTTGTCTACGGGTTCATATACTCCCTGTGAGCAAGGGGGTCTTAGGAATGTATTGCACACTTGGCCAAGAGCCCACAGACTGGAAACATTCTGCCCATGTTGATCAGCTAATGAATGTGGTCTTCATAATCTCTGTCCTGAGTGAGGCAGCAGGGTGTATGCTTTTCACTCCGGTGGAAACTGTCCAAATGAGATACTGGTGAGGCTGGCTGCTTTTTTCTCTAATCTTGCTTGAGTTCAGAGAATGCAATCTGGAAAGGCCTGTTTGCCCAGACCTAGAAAATGGGGGTCCCTGTCTAGCTCTGAATTAGGAAGCCCTGTATCATCTTTAAGCCCACAGATCCTAAAGTTTGTCTTTCCCATTGATATTAAAAGTACTGTTTTGAGCGAGGAACTCTTGTTAGATACTATTTAGGTTTGGGTTTTCTCTCACAGAGTTAGGTGACAAAGTAGGAAATTAATATGTTTGTTCACTTAATTTAGGCAACCTCCCTAGAGTTTTGCTAAATTCTTGATTCTGTATTGATAAAACAAAACAAAACAAAAAACCTAGGTGGTTTCCTTTTATTTCAGCCTTTCTCTATGGAAACATCTAAATCAAAGTACAACTGTTCTAATCTCTATAACTGATTCCTTTGATGCAGATCAGTACCCAATCTCTTCAATGTCATAAGTGGCACTGTTTTTAGATTTGTCAAAATATTTATCTTGGTTGGGTTGACATGCTATTCAATGCCCATAATTAATATGTTTAGACTTCAGTTTCTTCTAATCTAAGTGCAATGTATAGTATTCAATGGATTAACTCATTGATGATTACAGTGTTATTTGCATTTTTTAAATGATTCTAAGTCGTATGGGAGAACACAAGTTTACCGTCAGAATTGAGTTAAATGAAACTCTTAATCATTAACATGAGAGAAAAATGTCTGTGTGGGATGGCTGTAAGAACAGATCTAATTTTGTTCATGTTGAAAAAGTTAAACTTTCCATGCTAAGTAGCCATCATTTAGTGGTAACAGTTGTCATAAACCACTTTTGTTTTATTAGGGTCAAGAGAGCTCACTAGACAACTGTGCCTATTGGCCTTCCCATACCTGCCTACAGGGCCACATAATTGCCATTTTAGCTCAGTCTGCAAGCTGACCCTAGTCTGATTCAGATAAAAGTTAAGGAGACTACAAGTAACTTAAGGACTACCATTGCGTTGTGTTATCTCACACTGTAGTAATTTACAAGCAAATGCCATTAGCTTTCATAAATTCCCAGTGATAACGAACTTTCCTATAAATACAGCCATAAAATTAGGGTTAAATTCCTCATGTATATAGATAATGCACATTCACTAGCCCAAAGTAAATTAACAAATTTAATACAAAAATCTAACAAAACCAAGTAAGTTCAAATGAATAGGACTTGATGAGGTACATTCTGCTCCTTCTCTGAAAGTAAATTGTTTTTTGCAATATAAATATCATACAGGTTGTTTTAAAAAAGTTAGTATGCCTATCATTTGATGCCTCAATTCCTTCACTAGTTTTCTTTATTAGAATCATTTTTCAGCCTCAGGCAACATTTCTACTGCTCTTGGTGAGCTACTGGTGGTGTGCCTCTCATTCCTAGGTAACAGAGCTATTCTTATATTTTTCTCAGACTTGGGTTGTTGCACTTACTTCTTCATTAATAATCATATTGAAGAAGAGAGAAACCAAGAGGCACCCACGTGGATCCCCTGAGTTTCACACTGACTCCTCTCTGTTGTGAATGTATCACAGAGTCCCATGTCCCTTGCTGATCATGGTTATTTACCTTTGATGCTATGGTAACTCCTCACCATGCCTGTTGGTCCTTATTAACAAGAAGCCCTTATAGCCCCAGTGGTATATGCAGCTTTCAGTTCATTAGTATCCTTTCTGTGTCCCCTGGCAAGAGTGTACTCCCTGTAGAGCTCAGGGTGGAGAAGATAGAAAGGCTCAAAGTAGCCTAGCACATCATTTGGAGTGGTGGAAAGTGGGTTCATTTCTTCCATGCTTGGTTTCTGAATGCTTGTATCCTTTTTTATTGGGGACACAGAACCATGTGAAGAACTCTGACCTAACGCATATATTGTGTCCTAGAAAAATGGTGCTTCATTCTAATGGAGCATCGCCTCTAAGCTAGTGCTCAGCTGGGCCATTAAAAAGGCCATTTCATTACACTACCTGGATGACAGTTTCTGGGTGGTGAGGTTTGTGCTATGGCCAGTGTATCCCATAATCATTGTCCCATTCCTGTACTTCCTTTGCTATAAAGTGGTTCCTGGTCAGATGCTATGTTGTAGGAGACTCCATGCCTTGTAGAGCAGGCAAAGTGATACCGGCTGATTTTTTGAGGGCAGAAAAAGCAAATTCATAGATGTCTATTCTTATGAGAAGGAATTACTGGCCTTCCAGGATAGAAGAGGGCTAATAAAATCAACTCACTACCAAGGAGAGAGTTGGTTTCCTAAAAGACCAACACTATAGTAGAGACTTAGCGTTGATCTTTGTTGCTGGCAGGTAAGGCATTCAGAAGAAGCCATAGGAGTCTATAGTGTGGGGTCCATGCAAAGCCTCCTTTACTACCTTGTTGTGATAGTCATTTGATAGTATTATAGTAGCTATTGAGACAATCTGGCTATAGCCAGCTAGTCAATTCATTTGTTTAGTCCCTATTTATACAGTGGGTGCTTTCTGGTGGGCGTTAATGTGTGCTACAAAAATCTTCACCCTATATCCTCATTCCTATATACCTTTCCGCATAGGCTTTTGTGAATGACTCCTCATATAAAACATAAAGTTGTCCAGGAAGCAGATGCTGAGGTGGACCTAGAAGTTAAAATGGTTTACTAGGGAGCAATCTCTGTGAAAAATAAGTGGAGGAGGCAGGATTGGGCAGGGAAGCATCAAATCATGATGCAGAGCTGGCAAGCCTTGGGTAGTTGTGGAACAAAGATTGGTAGAGGAGACCTGCATTGTGTGGACATAGTTAGGCCTTTGTACCACTTACTTGCTCCATCATTAGTACCTTCCTGAGGAGAGTATGAAATCTGAGATGGACCCTGCTGAAACTAACAAAGACTTTCAGCATGCCACATTCTTTGCAGCTGAATGGTAAGGCATTTTCTACGGGTTGAGGTCTACGTGGTGCTTTTCAGTGTCTGTCACAATTAGACCATTAGACAATTGGATCTGGGGCCAGTTGACTGTCTAGGCCAAAGATATAAATTTGCACTCCATCTGCATGCAAGGGCTGGTACATTACAAGTATCAAACCACTACATGTATGTGAAAGAAAGAGAGGAATGAGATGAAGAGACAGCTTAGGGTTGATACTGAGGGGGATTCTACATCTAATGGCCACATAGACAAGAATAAGCCTACAAAGAAGATATAGGTGGGGTTGTTAGAAAAGTAGGAGGATCACAGGAGTTAATATGTTCAGGAAAAGGGAGTATAATCGGTCCAAGGATTGAAGGTCTTAAGAAATCAAGTAATGAAATTTAAGGACTGAAAAATGTCAGTTGAATTCAGTGACATGGATTTCATTGGTGATGACCAGGGGGCAGAAACTAGATTGGGGTTGGAAAATGTGTGTGGGAGATGGGAGGTGAAAATAGGAAGCATAGGTAAATCTTTTGAGAAATACAGACTAGAGAAATGTTTTAATGGTATATTAAAAATAAAGCTTAAATATATTTGTAAACTATATGAATAGGAAGAACAATTATACCATTATGAAGAGAATTGGCTGCCTTTTACATTTTATTCTATATTATTTTAGTGACTTTAACAATTATTTATCCCAGAATATTAATTTTTAACTCAAATATTTAACTAATGAATTTAAATCAATTGGAAAAGGTAAATACATAAAATCAATGATAAAACAATATATGAAAAGCATTGTTTCAGGAGTTTGTAAATGTATCGTTATCTATATGTAGACTTAGCTTTTGAAGTAAAAATTAGTTAAATGAGATTTTTTTTGATATACACACAAATCAATTGTAGCTATTTAATAGTTCCATGTTAAGTGAGATAATTACTTAATTATATGGAAATTAGAACATTTAGTATATTAGAACAATTAATGCATTAGAAAGATTATATCTTAGTAAAACAAATGACTAAAAATGAGGCTGAATATAATGAAAAAGTGAATGAGTAGGATAAGTTTTTTGTTGGTTTTATGTTGTACTTTAGTGTTTTGAAAGTGGTGAGGAAAAAATCTCACACCCAGTAAGGTATAATACAAAGAATGATTTAAAAGTCCAATGATTTAGTGATGTCCACCTTCTTCAATGGCAGTCTTCAACAAAAATAGCATATCTCTAGAAAAATACTTAACAAAAAATTTTTGATCAACTATTATGAAAGAGATATTATCTCAGTTCTTAGACATATAATAAATATGGCATAACTCCATCAGCCATCATGATTTCCAGTATAAGATTGGATTTATTTGTAATAATGCACACCTTGTTGCTTCATTTTATTTTGAGCACAAGTAAATTGCTGGGAAGAGAGAGAGGTAAACTGTGCATCATTATTTGTTTTTGAACAATAGTGACAATATTGTCACCTACCACAAGTGGGACTGGTTGTTGCTTGGATAATCAATAATGTGGCTAAAACCTAGAATCTTTCCTTAAAATACTTTATTTTCTTTCTATTCAGAGAATCTTTAAATATTAATATATTAAATATGTAATTCAAACTTAGAACATAAAAAGGCCTACTTACACGCCAAAGTTTTGAAATAGAACCATGTCATTTTTATTTTTTGTATATGGATCTCATGATTAAAGTTTTAGAATCTGCTTCATGTACACAAAGTATATACACACAATAGTTATCAACAATATTTCTCATTTTTGTTTCCTTAAACTAGAAAGGAAGACTTAAAAACTGGCAAAATGAACTAAAAGAAAGCTCCTATGTTTTTATAATTTTTTCACTTATTTTGAAGTGAGTGGCCAACATTTTATTCAATGATAAAAGTCACTAAGGAGAGTAAGAGAGTATGAGTCTTTTACTTCTCATTTCTATTGTAAAACATTTAATTTAGTTTTTATTAAAACAATTTCATTTTTTCATTATATTTCATTGGTTTATTTATGATAAATTATTTGAATTTCATATTTATAATAATAAGTTCAAAAGGGATAAACAGGTTTGAGCAAATTTAACCAAGCTGATGAAAGTTCAACTGACAGGAATAGTATGTGTTGGTATAAAGTGGAGGAGTATCAGACTTGAGTGTTTAGTGTGAGAGGGACCTTAGTATGCATGTTTTATAGAAGTGACGGTGTCAGTTTTCCAGCAGGGCAAGTACCTGAGTAATGGCTGAGATATTGCTGTGTCTGTTGGGTAGATTCATCATATAGACATGATATTGTGGGTTTGAAATTTTATAAATATTTTCAATAGAAAGGTTGGGAGGGGAAACACAAGCATGGTTTTATCAGGGTCTTCATTCATGAATGATTATCCTGGCATTTCTTTCCTCCATATCTTGGCTTCATTCTAAGGCTGACTTCCCTTGCAGTAGCAAAACAGCTGCAGTTCTGGACCTCACATCCATGTATCCTACTCATCAAAAGGGTTGAAATGATCTTTTTAAGTAGTTTCAGTAGGAAGAACAAGGATGCTTTCTTCTTAAAAGCCTCCAGCAAACATATCTTATTTCTTTGACCTGACTTATATTATGTACCCGCCCCTGAATTAATTACTGTGCCTACATAATGGGGTATGTTGTTGGACTTAAACCCATCAGTGGATACCCAATAAACACATGAAACAAATGACAGAGAGAGGATATTGGAAGGAAAATTGCAGTACTCTAAGAGGAGGAAGAAAGAGGAGATGTCCACTTTAGGGTAAAAACTTAAGTCAACAAATCTTCCATAAATTGATTAATTTAATAAATTATCATCTTTGAAATTACAGGCATTATTTTAAAGCAGCAAAAACTCAGCTAATTTTTTTTTCTTTTATTATTATTACTGATGGAAAATAGCATCTGTAGTGCTGTCAGCAGGTCAGTCTTGTGAGCTTGATTTGGTGGGCAGAGCCAGTGCTGGCAGAGCAACTTTGACTGGAACTCTGGCCTAGGACTGTCTACTGATTCTTGTCCCCCTGGAGACACTATTTGGGCCTGTGATTCACCACTTGTCTGCCTTTGTTAGTGTGGCAGTGGCACTACAACAGTGAGGAGTGGACTCATCAGCAACAACCTATCAATTCAACTTTTTAAAAGTACAATTAACATATTAAAAAAAAGAAAAAGAGGAAGAAGCTGAAAATACTCATGAGGAGGAACCAGCAGAAGAATTATGGCAACATCAAAAATTAGAGCAAATAAATGCCTCCTGGAGACATCAAAGAAAATATATCAGAAAATTCCATCCACAGAGAAATTGCTGAAATGTCAGACATAGAATTTAGAATATGGATGGCAAAGAAGATAATTGGAATGGAGGAAAAGATGGAAACAGAGAAAATAGTTCAGAAGTTGTCTCAAGAAATTAATGAATTCAAGGACAAAGTCACCAAGGATATGGACATAATGAGGAAAAATATAGCAGAGCTCAAGAAATTGAAAAACATATTTGAGGAGCTTCAAAATACAGTAGAGTCCCTCAGAAGCAGGATTGATCAATGTGAAGAAAGAATCTCAGTTAAAGAAGACAAGACTTTTGAACTATCCCAAGCATTCAAAGAAACAGAAAAATGGAGAAAAAGAATAGAATATTCCCTGAGAGAGTTATGGGATCATTCCAAGAAATCAAACATCTAAATTATAGGGATTCCTGAAGGAGAAGAGGATGGTCCCAAAGGCACTAATTCTGTGCTCCAACACATTATGGCAGAGAATTTCCCAAGTATTGCAAGAGACATAAATTCAGATAGTAGATAGTTTCAGAATGTCAGCAAGACTCAGTCCAAACCAAGCATCCCCTAGACACATTGTAATTAATTTTGTCAATGTTAATATCAAAGAGAAACTTCTGCAAGCAGCTAGGCGTAAGAAAAGTATTACTTACAAAAGGAAAATTGTAAGGATGACTGCAGATTGTTCAGCCAAAACTTTCCAAGCCAGAAAAGGAAGGTCATCGAACTTCAACCTTCTTCAACAAAACAGTTTGCAGCCCAGGATCCCATACTCTGCTAAACTGAATTTCATTTGTGATGGAGAAATCAAATACTTCACTGACTTCCACATGCTGAGGAAATTTGCTATGATTAGACCAGCTGTACAGGAAATACTCAGACTCATTCTTCATAACAATCAACAGGAGGGTACAGCACTAAAGTGAACGTATCCAGAAATTAAAGAACAAAGCCTAGTTTCCACAAGGGAGAGAGGCATAAAATTAAGCTCTCAACTTCTGAAAAACAAGATGACCAAAACTTGGCCACACCTATCAATTCTCTCAATTAATGTGAATGGTTTGAACTCTCCTTTAAAGAGGTATAGGGTGGATGGCTGGATACAAACTCACTTTACCTCAAAGGATAAAACAAGATTCAGGGTGAGGGGAGGGGCAATGGTATTCCAGGCAAATGGAAAGCAAAAAAAAGTTGGGATTGTAATCTTGTATGCAGATACAATGGGATTCAAACCAAGAAAAATAATGAAAGACAAAGATGGACACTTCATACTGGTCAAGGGAAACACACAATATGAAGAAATTTCAAGAGTTAACATCTATGCATCCTATCTGATGCTCCTTGATATATAAAACAATCCCTAACTGAACTGAACAATATGATATCTTCCTACACTATAATAATTGGAGATTTTAAAACCCCTTTGGTAGTACTGGACAGATCCTCCAAGCAGAAACTAAACAAAGAAATAATGGACTTAAACAAGACCCTAGAACAAATCGACTTAATAGACATTTATAGAACACTTTATCCTAACAAAACTGAATACATATTCTTCTCATCAGCTCATGAATCATCTTCCAAAATTGATTGTATCTTAGTTCACATGGCTAACCTCAACAAATTCAAAAGAATAGAAATTATCCCCTATATCTTCTCAGACCATCATGGAATAAAAATTGAACTCAATAGCAACAGAAATCTTTACATTCAGATAAAATCATGGAAACTAAATAATCTTATGCTGAATGATATCTGGGTCATAGACAAGATCAAGAAGGAGATCATTAGATTTTCGGAACAAAATGATAATGAAAACACAAACTATCAAATCCTGTGGGATGCTGCAAAGGCATTTCTCAGAGGGAAATTTATAGCATTAGATGCCTACATCAAGAAAACAGAAAGAGAGCAAGTTAGCAACCTAATGGGCCATTTCAAGCAACTGGAAAAGGAAGAATGATCTAATCCCAAACCCGCTGAAGAAAGGAAATAACCAAAATTATAGCAGAATGAAATGAAATTGAAAACAGAAGAATTATTAGAAGATTAGTGAAATGAAAAGTTGGTTCTTAGAAAAGATTAATTAAATTGAAAAACCCTTGGCTAGACTAACCAGAAATAGAAAAATAAGATCTCTAATAACTACCATCAGAAATGATAAAGGGGAAATAACAACAGATGCCACAGAAATACAAAAGATTCTCAACAGCTACTATAAAAAACTCTGTTCTCAGAAATATGAAAATGTAGAGGAGGCAGACCAATATCTGGAGGCACAATAACTTCCAAAACTCAGCCAGAAAGATTTAGAAATCTTGAATAGACCAATATCAAGTACTGAAATAGTATCAATTATACAAAATCTTCCCTAAAAGAAAAGCACTGGACCAGATGGTTCACACCAGAATTCTATCAAACCTTCAAAGAGGAACTAGTTTCTATAATGCATAAACTTTTCAAAAACATAGAGAAAAAAGGAATCCTCCCCAACACATTCTATGAAGCAAATATCACCCTGATCCCCCAAACAGGAAAGGACCCAATAAAAAAGAAATAGGCCAATATCATTAATGAATATTGATGCAAAAATATTCAGGAGGATATTAGCAAATAGAATACAACAACATATTGAAAAGATTATACACCATGTTCAAATGGGTTTCATCCCAAAGATACAAGGTTGGTTCGCCATATGCAAATCTATAAATATTATACACTACATAAATTGAATCAAAAACAAAAACCATATGATTCTTTCAATTGATGCAGAAAAGGCTTTTGACAATATCCAGCATCCTTTCATGATAAAGACACTTAAGAAAATAGGCTCAGAGGAACATTCCTTAAGTTGATAGAGGCTACTTACAGCAAACCCACAGCCAATATCCTATTGAATGGAATAAAACTCAAAGCATTTCCACTCAAATCTGCAACCAGACAAGGATGCCCACTGTCTCCACTGCTATTTAAAATAGTGTTGGTCATCACAAAATCCCAAAACTACAGATGTTGGCATGGATACAGAGAGAAGGGAATGCTTTTACACTGCTGATGGGAAAGCAAGCTAATACAACCTTTTTGGAAAGAATTTTGGAGAACACTCAAGGAACTAGAAGTAGACTTACCATTCCACCCTGCAATTCCTCTACTAAGTATATACCCAGATGATCAAAAATTATTTTACAACAAAGACATTTGCACCAGAATGTTTATTACAGCCCAATTCATAATAGCCAAGACATGGAAACAGTTCAAGTACCCATTGACCCATGAATGGATTAACAAATTGTGGTATATGTACACTATGGAATACTATTCAGATGTAAAAAGAGATGGAGACTTCACATCTTTTATGTTTACCTGGATAGATCTGGAACATATTCTTCTTAGTAAAGTATCTCAGGAATGAAAAAAAAAAGTATCTAATGTACTCAATACTACTATGAAATCAATATATAACCACCTACACACTCATATGAATGGCAAAACATAACTATAGTCCAGAAATTAGAAGGGAAGAGGAGAGAGAGAGGAGGGGAGGGAGTATATGGGAAGAGGGAGAGTATTTGGGGAGACCTCACCTAATGTGCATGATGCAATGGTACATTTCAAAACTATTAAGAAATGAGTATAATTGTGATGGATGTGTTAATTAGTTCAATGTAAACATTTCGTATTGTATATTGAAGCAGTACCCTGAACCCCATAAATGCATCAATGTACAATGTTATGATTTAATAAAATAATTAATTAAAAAAATAAAATAGTGTTGGAAGTCTTACTCATAATCAGCCAAGAGAAGGTGATCAAAGGAATCCAAATTGGGACAGAGGAGGTCAAACTCTCCCTCTTCACAGACGACATGATCTTATACCTGGAAAACTCCAGGGAGTCAACTACAAAGCTCTTAGAAGTGATCAAGGAATATAGCAATATCTCAGGATACAAAATCAATACCCACAAATCAGTAGCCTTCCTGTATGCCAACAATCGTTAAGCCAAGAATAAAATCAAAGACTCTATTCCTTTTACAATAGCATCAAAGAAGATGAAATACCTGGGAATACATTTAATAAAAGACATGAAAGATCTCTATAAAGAGAATTGTGAAACTTTGAGAAAGGAAGTAGCAGAAGATGTCAAAAAATGGAAGAACATACCATTCTCATGGCTGATAAGAATCAACATTGTTAAAATGTCCATACTACCCAAAGCAATCTATAGATTTAATGCAATCCCCATTGAAGCACCAATGTTATACTTGAAAGAACTTGAAAAAATAGTACTTCAATTCATATGGAACCAGAAAAACCCTGAATAGCAAATACAGTTCTTAGAAATAAAAACAAATCTGGAGGCATCATATTGCCAGATTTCAGGTTATATTATAAGGCTATAGTGATCAAAACAGCATGGTACTGGCACAAAATAGAGATGTAGATCTATAGAATAGGATAGAGAAAGAATCTAGAGCTGAACTCAGTCACATATCATCATTTAATCTTTGATAAATTTAACAAAAATATGCAAAGAGGTAAAGAATCCTTATTTAACAAATGGTGCTGGGAGAACTGGTTATCCACATGTAGAAGACTGAAGCTGGACCCACACCTCTCACAACTGACAAAATTTTTCCTGGATAAATGATTTAAATTTAAGATACAAAACAATAAAAATTCTAGAAGAGAGTGTGGGAAAAACACTGGAAGATATTGGCCTGGGAAAAACTTTACAAGGAAGACCCCCTGTCCCCAGCAATTGCAGCAACATCAAAAATAAATAACTGAGATTTGATCAAGCTAAAAAGCTTTTACACAGCTACGGGTACCAAAGCAAACAGACAGTCTTTGTAATGGGAGAAGATTTTTGCATGTTATGAATCTGACAAGGGCCTGATAATTAGAATTTACCAAGAACTCAAATTAAACAATAAGCAAAGTGCAAACAACTCTCTTTGTAAGTGGGCAGGAGATTTGAACAGAAACTTATCTGAAGATGACAGATGAATGGCCAACAAACATATGAAAAAATGCTCATCGTCTTTAATCATCCAAGAAATGTAAATCAAAACCACTCTAAGATATTACCTAACCCCAGCAAGATTAGCCCACATCAAAAGGTCCCCAAATACCAGATGTGGAGAGAAGGGAATAGTTCTATACTGCTGGTGGGATTGCAAACTAATACACCCCTTTTGGAGAGAGTATGGAGAATCCTCAAAGTTCTAAAAATAGACCTTCCATTTGACCCTGCAATCCCATTACAAGGTATCTATCCAGAAGAATGAAAATCATTTTACCACAAAGACATTTGCACATGAATGTTTATTGTGGCTCCATTCATAATTGCCAAGTTGTGGAAGCAACCTGTTGTCCATCAACCCATGAATGGATCAACCAACTGTGGT
The DNA here is from genome assembly GCF_000181295.1 of Otolemur garnettii. Taxonomy (NCBI): domain Eukaryota; kingdom Metazoa; phylum Chordata; class Mammalia; order Primates; family Galagidae; genus Otolemur; species Otolemur garnettii. Next base: position 14,998,333 of record NW_003852400.1, on the reverse strand, counting down.
AAATGTATACCATGGAATATTATGCAGTCATTAAAATAGATGGAGACTTTACATCTTTCACATTCACCTAGATGGAGTTGAAATTCATTCTTCTTAGTAAAGTATCACAAGAATGGAAAAATAAATATCCAGTGTACTCCATAGTAATATGAAATCCACATATAAACACTTATATACTCATAAGAACAGTAAAATACTAATATAGTCCAGTTTGGGGGTAGAGGGAAGAGGAAAGGGGGAGGGGAGATGACATTTGGCAGAAGTAGGGAGGGCAGGAGGTGGGATCTCACCTAATGTGAGGGTGTATGTATAATAAGCCCCTTGTGTGAGGGGCTCTTCTATAAATGGAACTTTACCATTTCTATGAGAACAATGTAACCTAAAAATTGTACCCTCATATTAATTTGAAAAAAGAAAACTCAAAAAAAGTCAATTAATTTAATAAATTACCATCTTTGAAATTACACGCATTATTTTAAAGCGTAAAAACTCAGTTAAAATCTTTTTAATTTTGTTATTATTCCTGATGGGAAGTAGCATCTCTAGTTTAGTGAGGTTAAAATTGCACATTGCATTTGATAGTTGTAAAGTATTATTATGTTATTTGTGTCTCAGAGAAGATCATGGCTTAGTGGCAAACCAAATTGGCTTTAAAGAATCTCTCTGCATTCATATCCAAGCTGTACTGTGTATTAGCTTTGTGAATTAGACAAATTTCATAACCTCTCTCAAGCCTCAATTTCTTCATTTATAAAACATCATGCATCATAAAGTTGTGAGGATTAAATAAAATACTTCATGTAAAGCACTTCCCATAGTTTCCCCACCTAATTTTTTTTTTTTTGTCTTTGTTTTTTTTGAGACAGAGTCTCACTCTGTCACCCTCGGGAGAGTGCCTTGGCGTCACAGTTCACAGCTACCTCAAACTCTTGGGTTCAAGCAATTCTCTTGCCTCAGCCTCCCAAATAGTTGTGACTACAGGCAACAGCCACAATATCCAGTTATTTATTTATTTTTTTTTAGAGGTGAGGTCTTGCTCTGGCTCAGGCTGGTCTCAAACCTGTGAGCTCAGGCAATCCAACTGCCTCAGCCTCCTAGAGTGCCAGGACCACAGGCGTGAGCCACCGCGCCCATCTCCACCTAATTGTTTTCATCAGGTTTGAACAGAGTGGGCCGTGCTCATTCTCATTTCACTACCTAGCAGATTTCTGGTGTTCTAGAATCAAACTTAGTGCTACACGTTTGGAAGAAGCCTATACCACTTGAAGACCTATCTTATTAATTTCTCTGCTTGAGAAAAAAGTAACTAATGTTACTTTTTTTCTTGAATGAGAATGAGAGAAATTGCAACTAATAATACTGAGCTAAAGAAGCTGGGCAGAGGGCAGAGAAGGGTAATTACTGTGTGATTACATTCATATAAAGTCAGGACAGGCAAAAACAATGGATAGTGTTAGAAGGCAGGGTACCAATTAGCCTTGGGGTAGGAGTTAAGTGACTGAAAGAGCACATGGGGAGAGACTTCTGGGCTGATGGTCGTGTTCTGTACCTTAATTCAGGAGCTGGTTATAAATTGTGTTCACTTTGTGAAAATTTCTCTGGATGCACAATTATGATTTGTCCACTTTTCCCTTTCTCTATTTTTATACTTATAAAAAGATTAAAAGTAAACATGCCCAATTTCCTTTCAATTAAGAGACAAATCCTTAATTTGTGTTCAGAATGCAAGTTATACAAAGATAAGGCAAGAGGTACCAATTTCTTTGGAGGAAATGTGGCATTTTGAGGACAATCTCGCCCATGACTTCTTGTGTTATAGAGCAGGCCACTGAGGTAGGTAACTTATGTGGGAAAAGGGAAGCATCCCAAGAGAGTATAAATTGAAATATTAAACCCTTCTTTTTTGAGGTTCAAAAAATTGCTAGTACCTATTTAATGGATTGTGTTGGTTCTGACAGAGGACAGATGACAGAATGTCGCCAAGATCCCCCAAAAAGGAGCTAAACATTAGGGAAGGAGGACATGATCTGCTATTCAAGGCTTGGAGGTTTGTGAATACAGAGCTGAGCCCATCACACACCTGTTTTAGAACATGTGGTCCATGACAGCTTGAGCCAATCAGTGTAGCTCATTCTTCTGACCACAGTGATTGTTCTCGATATAGGTGGATAACTGGATCTGAACAATGATATTTAAGGTGACACTTGCTGGGTTAGCTTGTTAAAACAAAGGTGCCAAAAATTCAATTCTGTGTAAAATGCTGAGGGAGATACCTCTTTTCTCCTAGGTGTTGAAGTATAAAATGTAAAGCTGATTTCATTATGTAGCCCTGTTACTGCCACCAGCAGGAAAACCCTAAACTTCCCAGGAAGGCCACGATATAGACCCTGAGGATAAAGCCTACATTGTGTAAGGCAGAGCAGAGAGATGGAGAGAAACAGAGTCTTGGATGACATAGATACCTGTATTTCATAACTTCTTTCAAGCCCCAATTTGTCTTTGTTTTGGGTTAGAGCCAATTTGGATTAGTTTTCCTCTCACATGTCCTGATTGCTAATGGATTCAAGAATTAAATTATTTTAAAGGATGTGTATATCTAATATAGTTTTACCTGATTTCACCTATGTGAATGTTGGCATGGGAAGGACCACTGAAAATGACTGGTCTGAATTCCTTAACCCTCATGAATAGTTCTGTGCTTATCATTCCCTAGCTTCTACTTCTTCCTCTGATTTGATCTTGAAGAATGTCCTGAAATTGTGTCCTCATGTCTAATTTATTCTTATGTAAAATCTACTATACTTCCTTCACATAGAGACCAAGGCAAAATTTGATCAGTAAAATGTTTGTTGAATAATTATTACTTATTTTAAAGTAGATCTTAGATTGTTTCTTCAGTAACAGGAAAAGATGACTTCCTATAATCACTTCTTAAATAACCATGTTTTGGAAATGTCATCCCTACATTTGAATCAGTAGAGACCATGGGAGATGATTTTTGCTGAGCAGTATGGAAATCATTAATAGCCTAGCTTGCCTCCATTTTTTGGTCAACACTGTCATATCCTTCCCTATTCTATTTCCAGTATGTTCATGTTTTCCCAGAATAGCCATAAAATCATGTAATTTGCCTCCCAATCAGCCATGCTGACACAGCCATTGGCATAAAGTACAGAAAAAATGATCAATTTATTTCTAGAAAACATTCTAAGAGTCAGGTCTGCTTCCAAACACCAGGGAGAGTCTGATCTGTCCATTAACACTCTGAACAGTGTGCTGGAATACATACCTAAATAAGGCCCAATTTCTACCCAAGTTTCTCACTGGTGCAGCTGACAGATAAACCAGTAAGTGTAGTACAGAATGAGTGCTACAGTGGACCTTGGATTTTTTTTGTTGTTGTTAGAAAGTCCACGTAGGGAACTGTTCCTCTGGAGGCTAAGCACTTTAGAACAGCTCTCTCTAGTCTTTCTTTCCTTCTTGTAGTTTCCCATTCTCCTATCTGCCTTTTTCTTTAATATAATCCTGAAAAGCTGGTTCTAGGGCACAACTAGATGTTTGTATTTCACATACAAAAAAAATTAAGGCATGTACTTTAAGCAAAATTAAAAGTGAATCCTCAACTTACAGGGTTATTGAGAGGGATATAGAATCTAGATTCATCCTTCCAGTCTCTTCTGCTGTCATTAGAATCCCTCTGGTTTCAAGATCTTTCCTCTTCTCTAAGGATTGCTTCTTTGATAATCATCAAAAATAAATTGCCCTTTGTTTTTTTTTCCTGAGACAGGGTCTCACTGTATCACCCAGGCTAGAGTCCAGTGGCATCATCATAGCTCACTGCAGCCTCAAATTCCTAGGCTCAAGCAATCCTCCTGCCTCAGTCTTCCAAGTAGATGGGACTACCAGCATGTGCCACCACACCCAGCTAATGTTTTCTCTTTCTAGTAGAGACAGGGTCTCACTCTTGCTCAGGCTGGTGTTAAACTCCTGAGCTCAAGGAATTCTCTAGCCTCAGCCTCCTAGAGAACTAGAAGTAAAGGCATAAGCCACCCTATCCAGCCCCAAAATACATTTTCCTTTTCACGTTTGAGCTAATGCTAAGCTATAGTCTTGAGTCCTTTTTTAGTTTCTCTTCAGGACTCCAAGTTACCCTTTGTTTTAGTTTCCCATCACTAATTAATGAGTTATTCACAACACTTAGTGTTTTAAAATAGAAAACATCCATTAGCTCACATCAGTTGCTAGATGCCTCTGGCTCCAGGTCTCTTGTGAGGTTGCAATTAAGCTATGGGATGGGGCTGCAGTCTCATCTGAGTCTTGACTGGGGAAGTATATACAAGGAAGCTTGCTCACTGACTCATTGGCAGGATTCACTTCCTCTCAGGATGCTGGCCTGAGTGTGTCCATTCTTTGCTGGTTGTTGGGCACCCTCAGTTGCTATGTGAACCTCTCAATGTAGCAAGAGGACTTCTCTCAGAGTGAGTGCATGAGAGAGTGAGGGAGGGCATGGAAGCTACCATTTATGGTACCCAATCTCAAAAGTGAGATGCCATCACTTTTGCCATATTCTGTTAGAAGCAAGGCACTGGGTCCATCCCACAACCAAGGGAAAGGGATTATAAACTTGAACTGCCTGGAACAATGCATTTTTATTGGCTTTAAACAGAACTTCTCTGTCTTATGCCACAGGCTTAGCCTTTGTATGTTGACTGAAAGCATCTTAAATTACATAGACATTAATCTCTGTCCCACTAATTTTATTTATCTTAGCTATGAACTACTTCTTGTTCAATATTCCAGATTTAGTTAAAACATATCCTGCTTTAAAAACATCCTTCAGGAAGTCATGATACATGTTAACAAAAATAGCCATCTTCCTAAAGCAGTCTCTAGTCTTTCTCTACTACACTGCTTTTCAAAAAGTACAAAAAATATTTGAGACTTCATATTTATATTTGATTAAGACATGCCTTCTCTGCCTCTTGTTTGGTTCTCATTCTAATTCCCAATTAGTGTTGGGGGAGGGGGACATTTTCTTGTAGTGTAAAATCTTTTATCACTGAGAACATTTTGGGAATAATTTTTTAGGACATAATAGTGTTTCTTGGAGAACCCTATGACTTTAAAATCATATAATTACTTCTGTGTTAATGCATAGCTAAAGAGTACTCATCAAAATCACAGGAAGGGCACTGCTATGATGGAAAATAAAGGTATTCCATATTTATTATGTGATTTGTACCAATAGGACTATCTCTAATGGAAGCGAATTAGCAATTGTAACATTTTAGCATTGTATAAATTAGAATGAGAATACCACTTATAATCTTCTATTTATTGGATATGGGCCAAATTCAGATCATAATGGATTAAGTATATCTTATATCTTATAAAATGTATTTCTTTTTCATGATTTAATCCCCTCTCAAAAATTCTTGAAAGTTCTTTATTTTACAAGACTAGATTGGAAGTGTCCTCTTTCATCTGTTCAGGCAGTAATCTACTTATTAAAGCTAATTGAACATAATTGTCTCTATTATCTTCACAGTGTTATAGAAGCACATGGCACTCATGCTGAGATATGGGTATGAACACTTTGTGCAGAGGGGTTTAAAAGTCCAGAAATAGACTCTAAAGGTAAGAAAATTAAAATAAAATTTCTAGGACATAGATTATACAGAAGTACAATGATCAATGTCACTCATATCCTGAAGTAAGGTATGTGTTTTGTTATCCTTCAGCAAAAATTTTATTCACTGAACAAAATGTATTGAATATCTCAGTGTGTTAGTACTGAGTTGAGCATTATACTTCCTTCAGCATTCATAGTATTATAGAGAAGACAGGAGTCAATTCTAGAAACAATGCCATCTCTTTTTTACACCTGCTTCTATTATCTGTACTAAGGCTCAGCTTGTTGGAAAACTTCTTCAGGAAGTTTTTCAGTTAATTTCTGCTCAGAGTTCTTTCTTTCCTTTGATACTATTGTGTTGAAGTCGTATGGTGTAGAGCAATGGTTCTCAAACATGAACAGGTATCAGAACCCTGGTGAAGAGGTTTTGTTAAAGCAGATTCCTGGCCTCCACCCTGAAGTGTCTTTTTAGAAGGTTTGGATGGGACTTAAGCATGTACATCTCTAGGTAGGTCCTAGGTGAAGCCAATGTTGCTTGCCTTGGAACCACATTTTGAAAACCATTGCTGTATGGAAGCACAGAAGTCTAGCCTTGGGGCCAGACAAGTCTGGATCTGTATCCCAGTACCTCTGCTTACAAGCTGTATGGCATTGAAGTAGTTATTTTACTTCTCTGGTAAAAAGGCAACAACAATAATAACTATCTCAAGATTAGTTTATTAGATCTAAATAAAAGAAAACATGTAAATGTTATAAAATATTAATGCTAGCATTTTTGTTATTATAGGTAAATACTAACAATCAACAGTTACTGTTGTTGAAAAATAAAAAGTTATAGTAGTCATGTGACATATAAAGAAAGCAGAGATTTGTTGACATTCATAGGTCAAACCCCAAGGCAATAGATAGACATCACTTCCAACACTGAAATGTGAGCAAGCCAAGCAGAAAGGGAGCAACTGTTTATCAAGCAAGTGTTGCATGGATCCACTTCTGGGTAGATGTCACTTCATCCTTACCAAGAAAATGAATTTTGTTTATGTTAGCATCTCATACAGGTCATCCCTTTTGGGCAGTTTCACTCTAAGGTTCTCAAAAGATTAGCTCTGCCTAATGTTCAATTCATCATGTCTGTCTTTAGCATGGGTGATAATATCTGGTTCAATCTGCTGAGGTCAAAATAGCAGGTTGTTTATATTTGATGATGTACATGGGATGAGTCATAGCAATGTTGTGCATAGATAGTGGGGAGCTGCTTTCTGCACAAGAGTGCATTAAGAATGGTAAATGGACCTTTGCATGCAACATCTGTGAGGTATTTTCCTCTATAGTTCTTGGCCGGGTTTAGCTAAATGGCTGTGTTTCAGGGTCTGTCTATAGATGGAAGGAGCAGAAGCTACACAGGAATCTACTTTAGTGTCTATGAAAAAGGCACAAAAGAAGCAGAAACATGTGAGGAATTTTGAGCCCTGGGCTTGGAACAAGCATGCTATCATTCTGCATTCTATTGACCAAAGCAAGTTATATGAGATGGAAAAATGCAGTCTGCCTCTATGGTGCCATCAATGCAATCAATCTACCTCCAACGTTTAACAAAACAAAGACTCCACATGAAGAAAACTATAACATTTTCAATATAAAATCAAGGTGTATATAAACTGAAAAGCATACCATATTCTTGGGTAAGATTCAATCACAAAAAGCTAATTATCCCAAATCAATTTATATATTTCATGCAATTCCAATTAGAATACCAACTTGGATTTGCTTTTTCAAAGTGGATACAATGACTTAAAAATTCAGCTGGAAGAGAGTTACTTACAAGTATCCAAGAAATATTCAGGGATCTAAAAGAAGAATAACCAGGGAACGTTCCAGATATCATAATATAGTATAAAGCCACTGTAGTCTAAGTAATATGGAACTGGCATAGGAGTGGACAAAGAGTTTGTTAGAACATAGACCAGGAAAGATGAAAGTTAGCATATGACTAGATCTTTTCAATTCAGAGGTAAAAGATTTATTTAATAATCAACACTAGCACAACTGACTGTCGTGTAGAAGGAAATACAACTGGATTATTATACCTTGTATGTACAAAAATAAATTCCAGTTTTAAACTTAAATATAAAAATTAAATGATAAGCATTTTAGAAAAACATCTATGAAATACCACATATACTTTAGGGGAAAGAAAGGCCTTAATAAAAAATGTCCTAGAAGCTATTTTTAAAAATTTATATATCCAAGAATATAAGTACCAAAAGTTTGTATGTCTATAATCATTAAATTTGTAGGAAATATTTGTGAAGAAGATGATGGAACTAGTAAGGGTTCATAACTATAATACACACAGAACTCTTACAATCTGACAAATGATTGAAGCAACTCAACAGAAAAATAAACACAACATATGACTATGCAGTTCACAACAAAGCAAATCCAAATGGCCAATAAGTTTATTCAAAGATGCTGTAATGGCCAGATTCAAAGATGCCTGTAATCCTAGCACTCTGGGAGGATGAGATGGGTGGATTTTTTGAGTTCAGGTGTTGGAGACTCTCCTGAGCAAGAGTGAGACCCTGTCTCTACTAAAAACAGAAAAACTAGCTGGGCATTGTGGCAGATTCCTGTGGCCCCAGCTACTCAGGAGGCTGAGGCTAGAGGATTGCTCAGGGCCAGGTGTTTGAGGTTGCTGCCAGGTTTGACATCATGGCACTCGACCTAGGGCTATCGAGTAAGACTCTACTCAAAAAAAAAAAAAAAAAAAAAAAGCCCTAATGTACTAGCAGTCCACCTCTTTGGTGCCCAATGCCCCTTTTTCCTTCCTATTTAAATAACCCTTTCACTTACAAGGGTACATGTGAATCTTTCTAAATGTAGAATATAAATGTCTTAACACAATAACTAAGAAAATAACATGAAGGCTATGTTAACCAGTTTGATGAAAATATTTCAGATTGTATATAGAACCAGCACATTGTACCCCATGACTGCATTAATGTACACAGCTATGATTTAATTAAAAAAAAATAAATAACTCTTTCATCTTCTTCTCAAAGTCCAAGATCTATGTTTATTTTCCTCCATCAGGTCTCCTTGTGTTTTAAATGACATATATATCTAAACACAAGTTACTGTTTCCCGGCATAATCTTATGCAATGATTAAGAAGCAGGAAAACTAAACTTCAGAAAAACTTCCATTTAGACAGGGACAAAGGGAAACCCTCTGGCTGTCACTGGTCCACAGCAAGAGACAAACCCTGCTGGGCAGGAGTGGCTGGATCTCTGTGATGTCCAGAAAGTTGCTGTCCATCTAGCAGACTCTGTTTCTGTTTTCTGGGACATCTCTCTTGTTGGCTCTGTTCTATGGGCTCTGGTAGTTCCCAGGCTGAGTGTAGGGGATGCTCCTTGTGTGATAAATTTTGTAACCATGGGTGTAGGAAAGCAGCCTGTTGCATGGCAGGAATGATGCCATCTTGAAGTGAAACCACCATGATGGCTGATATTTGACTCTTGCATACCGAAGTGTTCTTGTATAGCAAGGTCTTTTGGTAATAGCCATTGTATAAATAGCCCCTAACAAAGATGCTTATCTAACCCTATCTGTGGTCACAAGTTTTAGCAAGAAAGTCTGGAACGTGACTGGCTGCCCATGTCTTTACCCTAAATGCTTGCTATATAAAGGGTACTTTCTGGAGGGCTGGTGTGCAGATGTACCCACTGTTTTGTGGCTGCCTAAGACATCGCATCCATTGTAAGTCTCTATCATGCTTTCTTTCTGAGAAACTGCATTTGTCTGTCTCTTTCCTTAGTCTTTCAGCTCCTGTGGCCTTTGGGGGTAGGTTTGCGTAGACCTGTGCACCATGGAACAATGGGTAAGGTCGGATGCCCAGTTTAACTGGTTGCTTCAGGTTGGAGTGAGCTGGGGGACTTGTGGCTTTAGGGACTGATTCGTGGAGCCATCAGTCCATTGTGGATGGGGATGTGGGGAGGGGAGGAGAGTGGGCCTAAAAGGCCTGGGAATATATATGTTGGTCTTTTCTGTACCACCATCTTCCACAAAATGTAACCTTCAAACTTGTGAGTTATTTTTACCTTGTCCCTGCACTGAGGGACCCAGATACCATATAGTTCTTCTAAGTGGAAATGGAAGGAAGAACCATAGCCTCTGTGAGCTTGCCAGTCTGGCTGGGACATAGGAACTGTAGTGGCTTCATCATGGCAGGCACAGTGGCTACTATGCTGGAGTCTCATCGTCAATTCTGGGAGAGCTGAGTCAGCCCAGGGTTGGGAGGTGCTGCCACCAGCATGAGAGGTTTGGGTGCCAATGGGTCACTGTCCCATGTTGTGGAGGCACTGAGATTTGAGCAGATCCAGTTCCATCAACCACCTCCACCGCCTCTTACTGAGAGGCCTGAGTCTTACATATTTCCTGTACATCTCATGCATATGCACATTTTTACATGGCTGTCATCATAGGGCACATGCTATTTAATATTTGCATATGTGGTGTTTTTTATAAAATTGTGCAGGATCTTATAATTTATGTCTGTTAATTTTTATTTTCTTAATGTTATTGAGCTGAGATGTTTGCTGAGATGGATAATGGGAAAAAACCCAGATAGTCAATAGTTTAGATAGGAGAAGAGAGTGTGAGAAGCAAACCTTTTTATTAAAGCTTGCAAAAAAAAAAAAAAAGCTTGCATATGCCAAGTATTGTACTAAATGGGATAAATACATTGGTGGTTCTCAGTCTTGGGTAGGTATGAGACTCACCTGAGAGCTTGGTATAAGATGCAGACTTTCATGTCTTATCCTATTCTCTTGAGTGTCTGTAGCCATTAGTAAGTTTCCAGATGATTTCAATATTCATCCAGCATTTGAGCATGGTGCATTAACTCATTACCTCAGTGAGAGATATCATATTTCCCTTCTTAGAAACCCTAGGGTGCATGATAGTTAGGTCCTGGGTTCAAATAAAGCTGGAAGACAGGAAGGGGCTTAAAAAGTCATTTCTGCCTGAATAAGTTGGGAATTTAGAAGTTTGAAGATGTTAAATAATGTTACTATGACATTATTCTTGTCCACAATCTGGTGCGAATTGATAGCATTACAGGTAGGCTTAGAAAAGGTATGGCATGTTAAACGACAAAGAAATATACAGAAATTCTCAGGGTTAGTTTATCATCTTATATTCTTAGCTCATTTATCATTAAATATTCAAAAATCATATGCACATAATTAAAAAATATAAAAATGTTCTTTTCCCAATATTAGCTTTTTCTAATGCATCCTGGGGACCAGCATGGGGGTGTCTATGCATTTTAAAAAATATATAAGTCATTCTAGGTCATGTTGCCCCGACCTCAGCTTCATAAGACTCTTCATGATCTGGCTCTGCCTCCTCCTTCAGCTTCTGTCATCTCCCCTGACTATATTTCCCTGACTGGCTTTGTTCTCTCTGAGGGTCTTGCTTTAGCTGGTTTCTAGGCCTGAAATACCATCTACCCTGGTTGAGTCTGGCTTTCAGGTCTTAGCTCACCCCCTCTGTGTGATTTGACAATTGGTTTCCTTTTTATCTTTATAGCATTGATCACTTTGTGAAAGTATCTCACTTATCTGTTTACTTGTATACTGTCTTTCTCCTCCTTGAGACGTAAAGACTCTCTAACTCCATGAGAATAAGGACCTTGTCTTATCCCCTCTGTTTCCATGATATTTAGAAGGCAAATGTACCTGGAACATAATAGGGCATCTGGTGGATGAATGAATATACCTTTCTAAGGACACACACGCACACTTTAAATATTTATACCGATGAGATCATGCCATCTTTTAAAAAAAATTAAGTGTGCATTGTGATGACTTTCCTAGAAAAACACCACAGGTCTAGACACTTAGTTTTTTTCCAATGACTTTATTGATGTGAACGTTTTTGTTGATTCCAGGAGTTTGCCGCTCAAGAAGTACAGCAATGAATATCCTGATACTAGTACCTTGGAGTTCTTTTGTTTCTGTCACTTTAAAAATCTTAATATTTCAGATGTATACATATTTGAGTAATATTTTATCAAAAGCACCATGTTTATGTGACTGTTATTACTGGTGGGAGAGAAATTACTATTAAAATTAATAACTTGAGAATTTTGAAAGATTAGTAGGATGATATCTAGGGAGAAAATCTTACTCCTCTTATTTAAGCCCCAGGCTTTCCATACATGATATTATATGTGAGACATCAATGTTAGAATTAATTTTCTGGAAAAGAAAGTAGTTTCCTCATTCCTCTGACTTTTGAAATAAAATCAAGAATTGGTTATCTTCTCTAGTGTAAAATTCAACAGGACCCGTGCTTGCTGACCCTTGTGAAATTTCAAAAGTCTGGGTAATGCATATTGATTATATGTTAATTAGTTCTAGGAAGTGAGCAGCTTTTGGGGTGGGGTGGAGGTGCAGCGACTAGGGAAAATCTTACTGTGCATTCCCTTCTCTGTTCCAAGAGGCTGGTTAATCTAGTGCCGGCAGGTTCTGAGGAACGCAAACGGCCTTGGTGGAGAAAAGAGTTTTTGAAACAATCATGGCAGGATTCACCTTTCAATTAGGGAACAGGAGGAAGGGAGGGGAGGTTTACTCAGGGTGATTTATCTTTTTTTTTTCCCCCTTTGAGACAGAGTCTCAAGCTGTCTCAAACTCTTGGGCTTAAGCAATTCTCTTGCCTCAGCCTCCCAAGTAGCTAGGCCCCTGGCTATTTTTTTGTTGCGGGTTGTTGTTATTTTAGCTGGCCCGGGGCCAGGTTTGAACCCACCAGCCTCGGTGTGTGTGGCAGGCACCCTACACACTGAGCTACGGGTGCCACTAGGGTGATTTATCTGATGCACATATCCTAGATCAGTGTTTCTCAAAGGTTTACCTTTCCCTGACAACTCCAGTTTTGTCAGTGCTTATTTTGCTTTTTTTTTTTTTTTTGGGCCAGGGCTGGGTTTGAACCCGCCACCTCTGGCATATGGGGCCAGAGCCCTACTCCTTTGAGCCACAGGCGCTGCCCCTGTCAGCGCTTATTTTAAAAGCATTCATGTAAACCTAAGCCTTCCACCTGCTCCTCCCAAGTCCAGTCTACATTGTGGCATGTTAACAGTACTTGGGGGCAGCCACAAGTTACAGAAGTGAGAAAAATGACCAGCTTCCTAATGCCTGGCAAGGTGTGCCTTTCCTTGGAGGCAATTCCAGATTGACTAACACAGCCATCCCCAAGAAGAAAGACGGGCAAGGGAGAATATGTGTGCAGCTTTTGCACTTTAAATGCAAAATGCACAGTGAATTCTTGCATTTTTAATTGTGGCCAAATGAGTATTTTGAGCCTTACCAATCTGGCTAGCAAATCCTCTTCCACTGGGGAAGAAGGAGAAAGGGAGTGGCATGGGGTGGGTAGATGTTTTCTATATAAATAGATTAAGCTTTGTTTTGTTTTTTTGCAGTTTTTGGCCGGGGCTGGGTTTGAACCCGCCACCTCTGGCATATAGGGCTGGTGCCCTACCCTTTTAAGCCACAGGTGCCACTCCATCTAGATTAAGTTTTAAAAGAGAGATTTTTTTTTTTTTTATTGTTGGGGATTCATTGAGGGTAGAGAACCAGGTTACACTGATTGCATTTGTTAGGTAAAGTCCTTCTTATACTTGTGCCCTGCCTCCAAGACTAAAAAAGAAAGATTTTTCAAGTAGAAATGCTGGCACTCAGTTTAAGCAGCGAAATCTGAAGATGGGGGATATGTTCAAACTACCTTGGTCTATGTCATTTTTCCTTTTGTCTTTCTGTATTGCTTATATGTAATTTTGATACTTGATTCTATATTTATATATTTCAGTTTTAATTCTTAAACTATATCTTGGGAAGGCAACATAGAGATCTGAGTAACATCCCTGGTCATATGAGAGGAGGAGGGTTCTGCTGTAGGGCTAAGGATTCAGATTGAACAGAAGCCAGGACACTTCAGGAGGAAGATGAGGTCACTGGCTGAGACCCTCGGTTCCTATCCAAGACAGTATTTCAGAGTTGCAGGTGAAAACCACATTGTGAGAGTTTTCCTCCCATCTTCTTATCTCCTAGTGTTTACGATGGAAGAATTTAGTGGTTGTAAGTGTAGTAGTGAGCTTTTCCCCTATATCTGAACCTTTTTAAGAATGTTTGCCTTTGAGCCAGACTTGACGCATCTCATCACCTGTTCCCATGAAATGTACAACACTTTCAGATATTCTCCACAGCACGTTCTCGTCTATGTTTATCTTGTACTCCAGAAAACTCTGGAAGAACCTGAATTCCAGTCACCACAGCTGGTTCTGCTAGTGATGACGGAAATTGCCATTATTTCAGCAAGATAGTTGCTATATATGTATATTTTAAAATGATAAAGTAGCATTTCTCATTTATAATAGGAGAAAGAGTATAAATTTCTTTTGCTGAAGAACCAATCTATTTTATTAATGATTGGTAAGTCGCTCATTATTTTGCTCGCTGTTGGTGGGGCTGGAGCTGAAGGTCCCGGAATCTTACTCCCATGATTACAAATACGTTATTTCCATGCATAACTGCAACTCTGTTTGTAGATGTACTTAGAAAAGTTGAATTGTAATTAAAGCTTTATGGTGGATTCTTCTATCTTATGTTTGCATTTCCCTGTATCATTATTTTCTTTTTTTATTTTATTTATTTATTATTTTTTTTTGTTGTTGAGACAGAGTCCCACCCTGTGCCCCTGAGCAGAGTGCAGTGGCTTGGTAGTTCACTGCAACCTCAGACTCCTGGCTTGTGGGCATCCTGCTGCCTCAGCCTCCGGAAGCTGCTGGGATTACAGGTGCCTGGCTGGGTTTTTCCATTTTTTTTCATGAGTCCGGGTCTCACTTTGGCTCATGTGAGTCTCGAACTCCTAAGCTCCAGAGATTCTCCCTCCTCAGCCTCCCACAGTGCTGGGATTACAGGCGTGAGCCACTGCACCCGGCTCATTATTTTCTTAAAAGCCAGATCCACTTGTACTTCCTTATTGAGTAGTTTTTACTTTGGAAGGGATAATCACATCTCTTTTATCCTAGAAGGAAGGGGATAAAGAGGCGAAAATTACAGGAAACAGAACTAGTTGAGTTGAGTTATATGGCCCTCCTTGCGTGTAACAGAGAGCCTCAAGTATTGGGATGGTTCTAAGGAAGAGGCTATTTCTTGGGTCTAGTTGCAGATATTCCATTTGAAAAAATATACCATAATGAGCAGAGAGGTGCACAGTACCTACTGAACAGTTTGTTTTGTCTATAGGGATAAAATTTTATATCAAAGGCATATTTTCATGAGCAATTTTGAGTTCTGTGCTCTAATTCAGAGCTCCAAAATTATATTTGCCTGAAGGATTTAAAAGACATATCTGGAAGGTTAGAATTAAGACAGGAATTAGAAGATGACTGCAGATGGTGGTAAAATGATCAAAGCATTCTTAAGCTTTGACCAATTCTAGGTTGAGAGATGGTGGCATAATGGAAGAGGAGAATAGGGATTATAAATCTCTATGAGGAGCCGATGGTAACAGGTAAAAGCCAAACTTTCAGTGGGGGCTTTTCATTCTCCTATCCTGAAAATGCTTTCTAGAAAATACTAAAACAATGATCAAAAGGATGGCAACATTAAGACTTCTGGTAAGCTTAATGCAATTCAGAGTGGTACAGGTAATTGAGTAGGCACAGAATATCCCTTAATACATAGACCGCGTTTTCCTGAGAGCTACCACATCTAATTTCATGTTGTCATGAAAAGATGGCAACAAATAAGGAGATAGGCTTGCTTATTACCATGTATTATTTTTTCTTAATTGTGTTGCTATTTCATCCTGCAAGTCCCCTCAAGAAAGGAATGATGCCATAGCATGCTTTGAGATCTCTCAGGTTTTACATTTTTTCTGTCATTCCTCTTTCCCCTTTTGCTCAGTCTCAGGACGTTAGTCAGTGTGCTAGATGTTTACCCTTTGAATTAATTATCATGAGTTATAGAGTCAAAGTTCTGCTATTGTTAAGTGGCTTTGTCAAAGCATTGAATTGTATAAGAGAGAAAAGCATTGGTGAATTTTGCTCATTCGTACAGAACGCTTGCAAATTCTCTTTTGCAACAGCCATCTGCACAAAGATCTTGATGAGCAAAGAAAAGAAAAGCCTATCTAGTAAATGGCCTCTGGGAAAAAATAATCAAGGGATTCTATAGTGGTTGTTGGTTCATGATAACACTCCTGGTACTCAAATATAATTTGGTTGAGATTATGTCCAGAGGTCACCTGCCTTCATCTTTAAGAAAATTGTGTTCACAATTAACTGGAGAACATATATGTATGTACAACTTTGCTACTAAGAGCATCTCTTTTAGGAAGTTATTGAACTCTGTACAAAGAGGTCTCCATTTATACTTTAGGGAATTGGTAGGAGGCTGGGAGGTCAGCACGGGGGCCTGTCTTTGAGATCCACTCCCTAGGTCTTTCCTTTTTCTTGCTAAGGTAAGATGAAAAAGCATGTGTGTATAGCCACTGCAGCACTTAAACATCAGGTTTTCCCTTTTCTGCTCCTGCAGGTATGGACTCCGGCCATTCTGGATTGTGTCCAGTGGTGGGTTCAAGGCCCTTCTTGCTGCTCTTTTTGCATTGTGAGTTTCTCCCAAATGGATGAGAAATTTGCATTTGATTCATTCACCTGCTGGGTCATTGGTTCTCTTCTAACGCACCTATGGGCTTCCTCTGTTGTTAGCTGTAGGGAGCTCTGGACACACCCACTTAACAGGAAGCAAATGGGTTATGTTAAATTTCTTCACCAACTCCCTGAAAAGACCTAGGGAGAGACTTCAGAAGCTTACCAGTGAAAACCCAGGCAGCCTGGGAGGCCATCTGTGCAAGAGGACTTGAGGAAGCAAAGTTGCACCCAGGCATAGGCAAACATGATTGAGGATAAGGAGGGGGCGCACACCCTGTAAGGGATGCCTCTTGCCACCAGGATCTGACTGTGTGATTCTCAGTGACAAAACATGGAACCCAGAGAGAGCTGTGGCTATACAAATGGGCATAGCATTTTCCATGGGAAATATTTGGTCCATGACAGGGACACCTTCATGGATGGCAACAATTTGGCCCAATGGAGCTGGGATGCTTAGTATAATGGGTACCTACCCTCTTTATCTCTCTCCTCATAGAAAGCCATGAGACAATAATGTTCATTTGAACATGAATTGGAAGAGCTTTGGATTCAAGAGCCTTCAGAAAAAGAAACTAATACTTCTTTGAAGCACAGCATGGCCCCCATATCCGCTACCAGACAGGGAGTCCTGGGTAGTCAATGGGGGAGTTTTAACTATAATCCAATCTTATAGGTAGACCTCTTTTGCAGAGGGGAGGGGATGTGGTCAGAGATGCTGTATATCCAGGCCTTTATGTACTTGAAAGATAACCCCCAGCACTGTAAGTCTTGTCTGAAGACATGTAGAGAAAGAAAGGGAGTCAGACAGCAGGGAGGGAATTGTAGCTATAGCCTCAGCCCCAAAGAAGCCTCTGGCTCCACCTGGATTTGTCCCTCTTTCTCCCATATGTCCACTCCACTAGGTGTCAGGACCAGCAGGGCAGCCTGTGAGGGTCCATGTCCTGTTCTCTATGAGAGATCTGAAAATTTGCAGAGACAACCTGCAACATCTCAGCAGAGCCTGGAAAGTTCATAGAGGAATTTGAATACTTGGTATTAGTTTTTGATTTGACTTAGAAGGATGTTTTGGTCTTTCACCATTGTTTAATAGATGAAAAGCATAGGATTTGGATTGCTAGACAAGTGTGTGGAGATCAACTTTATGCCCTAAATCCAGCTTTGCCCCCTGGTCATCAGGCTGTTCCCCTGGCAGATATTGAAGGGAATTATCAATAGGGCCAACCAGAGATGCTCTTCCATGACAGGATGGTGTGTTTGATAGGTGGGATGAAATCCTTTCAGGTAAAATCAGTCAACATTAATAAATTGGCAGAGGTAGTTCAAGGAAAGAAGGAATCCCCAGCGGTGTTTAGAGAAAGGCTCACTGAGGCTGCTAGAAAGTAGACCAATATGGACCCCAACTCAAAGGAAGCTGTTACAGTGATACTCATTTGATTTACCAGTCTTTTTCTGGCATCCCTAGGAAACCTCAAAAGTTGGCATTGGGACTGAAACAGATATTACTCAGCTACTGTCTGTGGCCTCCTCTGTCTATGACAATCTGGATTTTCAGGTAAAACAGAGGGATCACTAAAAGGCTAAAGGTTAGGAGTGGCAACTGCTACACAGGCTCCCCTAGTCACTCAGAGGGGCCCAGGAGATGGAGACAAGCTCTGTTTTTGGTGTGGGAGATCAGGACACCACCAAAGTGTGCATCAAAGTACCATCAAAGGGACCTGAGGTGGAACAGGAAAAGCTGTGTTGCCACAAGACCTGTTCTAAAGGCAGACAATCAGGCTGTCAGGAATGGGACTGTCCCTCAACTGCAGGGGTCAGGGAGGAGACCAAACCCTTGTGGACACAAATGATCAGATTTAAATCATTTGACCTGACACAGGTCCTGCCCATACCATTTGTATCACAGATGAAGAACCCTAGGTAACCTTGGATGTGACTGATAAGTAAATACTCTTTTTGATTGATATGGGAGCCATCTATTTGGTCATGAAAACCTTTGGCAGACCTCTATTATCCTCCTCCTGTGTTGTGGTGGGTATAGATGAATGCCTCATGGGGAGGAATTATAGTTCTGCACTATTGTGTAGCTGGGAGGGAATATTAGTAACTCACCAATATATGCTTATTCCCAAGTTAATATTTCCTTGTTAGGAAGAGGTGTTTTAGTCAAGCTGAGTGTCCAATTGCAACTACATCCCCATGCCATTATGTTAATGGATAACCCTTGAGATTCTTTTGATGGGGAACAGAAATTACTTACAGGCCTGGAAGACACAGACCCTGTGGTCTGGGCAGACAGGAAACCAAAAAGAGTCACGAGAGTTCCTACAGTAAAGGTGACCCTCAAACCAGGAACCCTCTTTCCCTGTAAGGAACAGTATCCACTCAGTCAATATCTGTTTGCCTTTGAACAAGAAGACCCCAGCCCAGAGAAGGCTGGACAATTAGTGTGGAGTGTCCTTCCTCTGGGATTCTAAGATAGCCCTCATTTATTTGGGGGAACACTATGCAGGTTGCTCACAGAGATAAGGTTAGAACCCTAAAATGCCCACATATGATATGATAATGATATACTCATTTGCATTTCTTCATATGAAGATTCAGTTGTGAGTACCAGGGTGACTTTGGAGTTTCTGGGAAGGGATGGCTTTAAGGTTTCAAGGGAAAAGGATCAATTATGTGTGCCAGAGATGACTTACTTGGGGGTTGTCAAACGCCCAAGATGGCCAAAATAGTCATCAAGTAGAATTCAAGACTTCTGCTTCCTAGAAACTCCAACTTTTAGAAACATTTAAGAGAATTTCTGGGAATGGATGGATACTACAGCATCTGATTCCCTTAATTTGGGGAGATAGAAAAACCCCTATATGAAGCTTTGAAAGTGTATGAAAATGAGCACGTGATACAGGAAAGGGAATAAGACATGGCCTTTCTGGGCCTAAAGGAGGCCTTGACCTGTGTACTGGATTTGGGAATATCTAATTTAGACAAACCCTATATATTGTATGTTGATGAGAAAAAGAAAGTTACTGTGTGTGTTTTAGTGTAGGAGTTTGGAGCAGAATTGTGGTCAGTGGGATACTTCTCCAAAGAATCTAGACCTTGTAGCCAAAGGCTGGCTCTATTCCCTGAGAATACTGGCTGCCATCCTAGTAGAGGATGTTTAAAAGCTGGTTTTCTCCAGAACTCTCAAGGTTTTGGCTCCACCCAACCTGTCACCCCTGTTCACCAGGAATGGGCCAAGCTGGCTCTGCAGTAGTTAGGTCATCAGCAACTCCTGATAGAAGATCCAGAAGTCACTCTGGAAACTTGTGTGGTTTTAAATCTGGCCACACTTATACCAGTAGAACAGGGGAGCCCAGAACTATGGATCATGACTGTGAAGAATCAATATTAACAGGGTCAACCGGAAGGACAGACTTAAAGGACACACGTCTGTTGGAGCCAGAGGGCATTTGGTGTACTGATGGCAGTAGTATGGACCACTATGCAGTGGTCTCCCCTACTTGGGTTCTTCAGAGTGGTCCCTGACCCCCAAACAACTTATTCCAAAAAGCTGACCTATTAGTCCTAGGAAGGGGACTAGAAGTGGAGGAGGACAGGAGAACATAAATATACACTGATGGCAAATATGCCTTCATGATTCTCCATGCACATGGAGATTTGGAAGGAGAGGAGATTAATCTTAGCCAAAAACTCTCCAATCAAACATGAAAAGGAGGTACAGAAACTTTCATTGGCAGTGTATTACCAACAGAAGTCTCAGCTATGCATTGTAAAGGACACAAAAGGAAACGGGATATAATAGTAAGAAATAACTGGGCTGATAGAGAATGGCCCAGGAAGAGGAATTGGTACCAGGGGTGTTGCCAATTGTACCTATACCATTGGAGAAGTACAGGACACACCAGTGTATTCTAAAAAGGAAGAGGCATGGGCCAAAGAAAAGTTTCTTCCTTCGATTCCCACAGGATGGTAGGAAACAAGGGAAAAAGGGAAAAAGCCCTTTATCCCATCTAGTAGCTCTCAAAAGGCAGTCTCTAGCTTCCACTAGGCTTTCTATGTCTAGACCGGGCCTCTGAAGATCCTTTTTGGAAAAAACGGTAATTATTCGAGAAGTGGACAAATTAGTCAAACAAATAACTGCCTCAATGTTACAGCTGTATTCGAAATAATCCACCAGGGGGAGCTTATCCATCTTGGTTGCTAGAGCCAGTTCAGGCAGGGGGCTAATTTGGTGGGGGAGAGTGGAAGAGTACTGGCAACTTGATTTTACTGTAATGAGTCCATGCAGAGGTTATAAATGTCTTTTGGTATTGGTGGGCACATTTTCAGGATGGGTTGAGGCATGCCTAAGCTGTATAGAAAAGGCAACAGAAGTATGTAAAATATTGCTAAGGGAAATAAATCATATCTCTCTTTGGTCTTCCCCTGAGCCTTCAAATGGTAATGGATTGGCTTTTACATCTAAAATAACAAGGGGACTGACAATTATGTGGTGGGCAGATTACCATATACATACCTCCTGGAGGCCTCAGGCATCTGGCAAGATTGATCAACCAAACTTTAAAAACAACTTTAGCTAAATTGTGTCAAGAAACCAAGACAAACTGGATTCAAAATCTTCCCATTGCCTTTGTGTCTCTCCCCAAAAGTGCTTAAGTTTAGTCCTTTTGAAATCTTATATGGTCAACCATTTCAAGTACAAATATTAGAGAATGCACTGAAACTAGTTATGTGCTAAAAGACATTATAGACCTTGGCAAGATACAACAGATTTATGAGGCTATGGATAGCAATTCCTCCCTGGTCCTCAAGAGAGGGAAACAGTCTTCTCCTTTTAGCTGGGAGACTGTGTTATTAAGGGTCTGGAAAGAGAGAGGTCCAGTAACTCTGTGAGAGCCACTATGGGCAGGCCCCTACCAGATTCTCTTATCCACCCCCACAGGAGGCAAACTGAAGAGGACCAAGAGCTGGGTACACTGTCTAAAGTCAAATCGGTGGATGCACAAAGCCTGTGAAACAAGGACACCAAAAGAGTGAACAAATTTGGAGTTCAGAGGACAGATTCAAGTTCCTTTTCAAGAAAGTAAAAATACCAACTGACCCCAGGTGGTGCTAGACAATCTGTACCCAGACTGCTTGGCTGCTGCAAATCTTCAAACACCTGTAATCTACTATCATGCTTTTGCTACTAAATATTATCTCTGTTATCCTTCCAACAGCCTTGGGAAAGTGGGAAAATAACTTCGTGGTAAATTTCTCTCGAGTCTTAGCTGCAGAGGAACATCTTACAAGGACTTTTTTGTGTTATGATGACCCCAGAAAACCATCTTGGCCAGAACGCTTCTTTTCTGCACATCCCATCCCAGACCACACTTTACTCCAGATGTTAAACTTTAGTTTGCCTGAGTTCTGGGATTATAAAGAATTTGCTATGGTTTTAAAATGGGAAAAAACCCCACCTATCTGCTTTAGGCTGACTCCCCCTCAACAGTTATCTTTGCGCACAAATAGAACCTCTCTCTACTGCAGTTCAACAGGCTGCACTCCGTGTTACAATGACACTCATACAGCAAATCTTGATCCCAAAGATTTAGGCTCCCTAAAATCACCAACTCCCCTAAGTTCAGAAGAAGTTTTTAAGGCTTTAAATTGGTCTGATGTCTTATGTAAGCCTAATTATGAGGCCTCATGTCGCCCCAACAGTACCCACTGTTGTTGGGATTACACAAACAATCCTGGAAAGAACCCCATCACTCCTAGTTGTGCCACTTGGGTTTTATCCTCACAGGTGCCCCATTTTGGTCCACCCCCAGCCAGCACAGGTAATTCTCCATCTTCTTTGGGACCTTTGGGTGGATGTAACAGACCTTTAAGATTCCCCTGGATGGAACAGTACAACTCCCCAAACCCAACTTTAATACCTGCTCCATCAGGCACTGTATGGTTATGTGGCACTCCCAACAACATTCAACAACCTCAGCCTCTAGAAGCCTTAGCCTTGTCTTACTTGGATAACAGTAAACATGGAGGTGAATGTACACTGGGACTTATATATCCTAATTGGGTCCTCATAGAGGAAAACGATCTCACATTTTCGGTTCCGCAGGCTGTAGGAGGACTCAACACCAGGAAAACAGGGACAGTAAAATTTTCAGTTCAACACTATCTCTATTATGTACATACCCTCCAAACCCTCACAGAGCTTATAAAAGATTTTACTGACAAAAGTGCTAATGTCATTACAAAAGGCATCACTTCATTAGATTCATCAGCTGTTCTTCAGAATCGTATTGCCAAAGATTTTACTGCAGCTGTAAAAGCTGATATATGTCATAATTATATTTCTGATACAAATTGCTGCACTTATATCAATAGGTTAGGAAAAGTAAGTACAGGTGTAGAATCAAATAAAAGCCATAACTATGGTAATAAAAAGCGAAGGCCTAACCACTAACAACTCCCTATCTTTACTATCGCCAGGTATGACCTGGTTGTTGCTACTCCTGGGAACAATAATCTTAGTCCTGCTACTTGATCTTTGTTTATTCAATCTTTTATTCAAGTTCTTTCTGAACAAGAGTGCTTAGGAATTCTGTGACCTCCTCCTCCTAAAAAAGAGCATGAGGACCTGCCAACCGACTCACCGGCCATGATCAGCTAGAAGCAATTACACAAGATGGACCTTCACCCATGACCCCAAAGAATTTCAGGTGCCATGTTTCTCAGGGGAGAATGTTAAGTAGGCATAAGGAGGGAGAGAAACAGAGAACACTAAGAAATGCTTTGTCTATAACCAATTGACCAGAAGAGGGGCTTTAAGAACAGATGACATGTCAAGGGGTCCCCAAGGACTGACCAGATGTTTGGTCTATAATAGAGGGTCTCCAAGGACTGACCAACCAGAAAGAGGCAGAAAGGCCACAAAGTGGAGATATAGCCAAGGCCACAAAAAAGAGTTTGGAGCATGTACACAAGTAAGGGAACAATATCCTCAAGGGACCTACCCTCATTGACATAGTAAAAATCACACCTACCAGTGCCATGACTATTTACAAATGCCATGGAACCACTAGAAATTGTGCACAAGGGTAGAAAAAGGGAGAGTTCACTCTTTTAAGAATTCTTCATCTTTTTCCCAGAGAAACCATGACTATTCCACCCCCAACTTAACATAGAGTTAGGGAATCAGCATGAAAGGGAGAAATCTTGTAAAGATCAGGGTCCCCTCCACTAGTAGGGTAGACACCATCTTTCTCTGTAATGTGCTCTGCTTTAATAAACTTTGGTGATTTGTCTATGTGCACCTGCTTGGTCTGCTCATTTGCTCCATCAACTCTGTCCCAGTAAACATTCTTTGGTATTAGGAACCAAGAACCAGGGAACGTGGACTTGACATGTGGTCCTCAAACCTAACATGAACTCTAAGGCTCAATTTCCACATCTAGATTGCTTCTTAGAGTTGTGTGGAGTAAATTAAATCATATCTATAAAAGGGCTTGTAAGACTGGTTATTGTAAGGTGATATAAGTGAAAGTGAAAATAAAGTCACAGATGTTTTTCTTCTTTCCTAAAGGCTTGGTGTGAGTCCTAGGAGTGGATGATGAATGGATGACCAAGAGTTACCACTGAGACACTGCTAGGGTTTCCCATATTCCAAGGCTTTGTTCTGCTTGCTGGCTTCTCGTAGACTCTCCTTCCCTTTTTTTCCCTTCTAGAGCCTGAGCTGTAAGAGTCAGAAATAAGGGACTGTTGAGCGGGTGGTAAGATAAGCCTATTAAGATGTTGTTTCTGTATAGGTACAAAACTAAATTTTAGTCAAAAGCTGGCCAGAGGTTATAGATCAATCCCTCTTGCCACTGAGTCCAAGTCAAAGATTCTGAGTCCAAACTTCTGCTAAACGTGGTCTAATTGGTTGAATTGTGTTTGACCCCTCTAAGTTCATATACTGAAATCTCAACCCCCCAATACCTTAGAATGTGACTTTATCAGGAAATAGGGTGATTGCAGTACAGATGTAAATAGCTAAATTAAATGAGATCATACTGGAGTAGGGTGGGCCCCCAATCCAGTATGACTGGTTTCCTCATAATAAGGGGAATTTTGGAGACAGACACACACACAGGGAGAATGTCATGTGAACATGAAAGCAAAGATCAGGGGTATCTAAAAGCCAAGGGATGCCAAAGACTTCCAGTAGACCATCAGAGATAGAAAAGGGGTGGGGAACAAATTTTTGAGCACAGCTTTTAGAAGCGATCAACCCTGCTGTTACCTGGATCTAGCACTTCTGACCTCCACACTCTAAGACAATACATTTATGTTATTTAAGTCACCCAGTCTGTGGTACGTCCTTTGTGATTGCAGCTCTAGCAAACTGATACATGTGGTTATGTTATTTTCCTTTAAACATGAAACTCAGTTTCTCAATTCTAAAGTGATTCCTTTGCTGTCACATTATCTTTAGGTACAATATCATTCTCCCATTGATTCTGGGCTAAAGTTCAATGGCCTCATCATAGCTCACTGCTACCCAAAACTCCTGGATTCAAGTGATCTTCTTGCCTCAGCCTCCCTCATAGCCAGGACTACAGGCCCATGCTTCCGCACCTAGGTGCTTTTCCTATTTTTCTTTTTTGTAGGCACAGGGTCTCCTTGCTCAGGCTGGTCTCCAACTTTTGGGTTCAAGTGACCTCAGTCTCCCCAAATTCTAGGATTACAGGCACGAACCACTGAGTCTAGCCTTATAAGGTGTATTTTGATGAATTATTACAGAGAACTTTTACAGGTCACTTGTACAATGGAAAGTTGCTTCTTGATGTGATCACTATGTGAAAGCTAAAAAAGTTTATCTATCTCTAGAAGCAGAGAGGAGAACTGCTAGAGGCAGAGAAGGGTGGGGAGGGAATAGCCAGTGTGGGAGGTAGACAGGCTGAATTCCTTGCAGACCTCCCAACTCAGGGTAAAGTGCTCAGTCAGGGGAATTTCTACATGACTATCCCTGCATGGGAAAATCAGCAGTGCAGGCAAACTAAGGCCATCTACTAGTAGGCTAGAGGAGTGGAGATGTCTGTGTGAGTACATGAGAGCTGCTCTCCCCTCTTTCTTCCTGTTGCACCATTATTTGGCCACCTCAGATGTTCCAACACCCTACGTCCTTGCTTGCCCTTTACTCAACCTTCCTGGGGTTGTAATCTCCCCTCTCCCATTCCTAACCTTGACTGCCAGTGACTGGCTGCTGTGCATCCTTGCGTATACTCTGTTATGTACCCAATAAAAAGACTCTGGGAAACAGGACAGGGGCTGCCCTGTTCTCATGCTAACCCCCATAGGCACATGGAACAGTGGATGCCTGTACAGGCTTCCAGTTTTCTGCACTAAGTTTGGTGTAAATTTCGTTCTTTACTCAGCACCATCTCCCTTGCTGACCCGTCTCAGGTTGGGGTCATCTAGACACCCAACAAGTCAGTGGTTCAATAACTGTTACAAAAGTATGGCTAGAGGAGAGGAATAAGTCCTGGTGTTCCAAAGCACTAGAGAGTGATTATAATTAATAAAAATTTACTGCATATTTTAAAAGAGTGATAAGAGTGAATATTGAATGTTCTTAACACAAAGGAATGATCAATGTTTCAGGGAAGGAATATGGTAATTACTCTGATTTCATCATTTAACACCGTGTGGGTATTAAAGCACCACACTATACCCTATAACTATGTATAATTATTGTGTGTCAATTAAAAATAGTAATAAAAACCAAATGAGAAGATTGTAGATTTTTATTATTAAGCAAGAAAAATAAAATTTTGAGAATCAAAAAGCAACTTTACTTTTTAATTGTAAGCATTCACTATAATCTCAAAACTCTTCCCTCACTAATTCTTTAAGGTCTATTAATTTGTCAAATTTTTAAGTAATACACTTTCAAAGAAGACAAACAAGCAACAGGTATAAGAAAAAAATGCTCAGTGTCACTAATCACTAGGGAAATGCAAATCAAAACCACAAGGAGATATTTCCTCACACCCATTAGGATAGCCATAAAAAACAAAACAAAACAAAAATATAAGTGTTGGGGAGCATGTGGAGAAACTGGAATTCTTGTGCACTGTTAGCAGGAATGCAAAATGGCATAGGTGCTGCACTGTATAAAATAATCTGGAGATTCCTTAAAAAAATAAAAATAGCACTATTATATGACCCATCAATCTCATGTCTGGGTATTAATTGAAAGAATTAGAATCAGGATTTCAAGGAGATAATTAGCACTCCCATGTCCATTGCGGCATTATTCACAATAGCCAAAGTAGAAACAACCTAAATGTTCATTGACAGATGACTGGGTAGAAAAAATATGGTATGTGCAAACAATGGAATATTATTTAGTCTTAAAAAGAAGGTGGGACCACACCTACGGTGCATCTTACAAGGGTACATGTGAAACTTACTAAATGTAGAATATAAATGTCTTAACACAATAACTAAGAAAATGCCATGAAGGCTATGTTAACCAGTTTGATGAAAATATTTCAAAATGGTATATAAAACCAGCACTTTGTACCCCATGACTGCATTAATGTACACAGCTAAGATTTAATAAAAAAAAAAAAAAAGAAAGAAAGAAGGAAATGCTGCAACATACCCTGAGAAGAATGAACCTGGAACATAAATTTATTATGCTATTTGAAAAAGTCAAATATTGCATGATTTTACTTACATTAGGTGTGTAGAACAGTCAAACTCATAAATTCAAAGAATGGAATTGTGGCTACCTGGGATTGAGATGAGAATGAGGAATTAATAATCAAAGGAATCAATAGGCAGAAAGTTTCAGTAAAGCAAGATGAATAACCTCTTCAGTCTGCTGTACTCACTTTTTACTGTTTGTGTTTTAAAAATTCCATGGGGAAACAGAACACAGATTTTTTTTAGCATCTTCTCATTTCAGCACCTAAATCTCCTCCTATGCCCTTGTCTAGGCTCTTATCTTCTCTACAGAACTCCAGCATGGGTTCTCAGCCACACTTGTATCCTAGAGAGGATGTTCCCTGTTGGAATGTTTCCTGATAGAAGTAACATCTGAAATTGTGCCAATTTGAAGACTTATTTCAAATGCCTTTTCCTAAGTGATTAAACAAATACCTCTGTCAGTTGACCACCCAAGAGACTGTAACCAACTGCCTAACATATGGAGGTGGTCCACATAAGGAACTAGGCCTACTGTACTGATATGTACATGTGGTACATGTCCAGTCTATGAAAAGTAGGTCAACTTTGAATGGAGGTGGTCAACAACGGAGGTTCTACTGTATATTGACTGAATAATGATTTGATCCATACTCTGTCTTGCTTCCCTTTCCAAAGGTTATGTTTACATTTTAAAAGAGGCCTTCGATGACTACCGTATTAGTTTCCTATTGCTCTTGTAACATTTTACTTCAAATTTAGTGTTTTAAACCAACACAAATCTATTAACTTAGAGTTTTGGAGGTCAGATTTCCCAATGGTTTTCACTATGCTAAAATTAAGCAGTTAGCAGGGCTGTTCCTTTCTGGAGGCAGCTGAGGAGTATCTGTTTCTTGCCTTTTCCAGTTTCTAAGGGTTTCCCACATCTTCCTACCATCTTCCAAGCCAGATTTTACCCTGCTTCCAGCAAATAAGGTAGTTTGCTGCAGTTCATGGCTGCTGCCAGAAGATATCAGACTCTTGAGTCAGAGACTAAAGGCTTCATTGCTTGGGACATTAGGAAGCATGAACTTCCTGCTAGAGCCCATCCCCCATGTTCCTGAGGTCCTATGGAGCAATGTTGATGGCCCCATGAAGGTGCTGTGCAAGCAGTAGGTTTATGCCACAGCTGCGGATCCCTAACCTTAGGAAACTCCACACCCACAGAAACTTTGAATCAGTAGAAAACATTGTTTTGATTTTACTGTACAGCAAATAAACATACCCTGTGCTCTCGTGGGGTATACTATCTTCATCTGCCAAGATTGTTCTCTGTATGGTTATCTTTGAAAAGATAGACTGTAGAACAAAAGGCTGTCAGTTTCTTCACACAATGTAAAGAAACATGAAAGATTCATAGAGAATTGTCTTCCAACACATACATCTTTAACCTATAAACACTAAGTTTTGCAGCTTAGCCATAAAGGCAGAAAGGGTATTTATTCTTTTTACACTATTGAAGAAAGAATGATAGGAGTGAATTGTAACAATAGCTATTACCTTAGTTAATAGCTATTAGCCATTGTTATAAAAGCTTTGGAATGACTGGGAACTAGGGATAATTAAGGATTAATTAAATGGTTTGGTATTCCTGCAATAATGCCTAAAGGACCTATTGATTTTACATTCTTATGTTTTTCCTACTATTTAATACTCAGGGAAGTCACAGTTACATGGTGCATGACTAGGACAATCACAACCTGAGTTCTATTGACAGATCAGAGTCAGAATATATGAGAAAATATTCTCAAGGATAGTTTAGGTTTCCTTCTCAAGGATTTTTTAAGTTTCCTAGAATGAAGCTCATTTCATTACAAATGGTAGATGAAGATTTATTTAGGCCATAAAATATATGTTTAGTAAGTCAAATTGCTTCCATGAACCATTTAAGGGGACACTTGGGGGTTTATATACTAAATCTAAGGTTTTTGTAATAGGGAATTTGAATAATTTCATTTTTAAAACCCATCTTTTCCTAAAACATGAAAACCACTTTTATCTTATGCTTTATTCTAACATATAAACTGTCAGGTGGTAAGGGGGTTCATGATATTAGTTAGAGTAATTAATAGTAGCTGTTATACAAAATACCTTCCAAGTGTCAGTGCCTTAATTCAGAAAAGTTTTATTTCTCATCAATGTCACAGACATCAGGTGGCTCTCTGAGGGATTCTCTCTCCAGACCCAGGTTCTTTCCATCTGGTGCTTCTACTTTCCAGCGAGGCCTACAGCTCCCTTCCCTGTGTGCCCTCCATTTGGCCAGGTAACAAGCAAGGTATGTGTAGGATCATATGAGTTATAGGAGGGGTGGGGCCAGAAAGTGACGTATATCACTCACCCTGTTTCTGCTGGCCCAAACTAATTACATGGCCTGATCTAGATGCAAATTCTCATTCTTAATAAGAATTTGTTCATCACCAAGATTTACTGATGCTCAGCTTGGTGCATATCATTGTATTAGGCACTGTGAAAGTAAAAAGAAAGTACAAAGTTCCCCATGGATATAGAAAATGAAGTAAGTAAGAAGGCAGGACTCATTCTTTTAAGGCATTTAGGAGAAGGTTAGGAAAGGTCCATTCCTCAGAAAGGTCCATTCTGAGTTAGCTGTTTAGGAATTTGAGGCATGTTTAACCCCTAGGGATAAAGTATAAACTATGATATATATCTGTTGGGTAACTGCATCAGAAAAGCCCCTTCCCCAGAAAGTCCCTTTCTGCTTTCAACAGACCAAGACTAGCTGTCTGACTCTTAGAGTTACAGCTAGTTTCCAAGCACAGGGAGTTACCCTCTGAACAACAGGGAGTTGCCTGCTCCCTGTTCCAGTTGCAAAACCTGCCTCATCTCCCTGTCCCAGTTACCTGCTGAAAACTTCAAACTTATGGCCTGCCCCTAAGGGCTCTTCTTGCCAGAACAGTAACTCCTTATTGGCTATTCTACCATCCCGTCGCCATTCTGAGACTTCCCCTAACTCAACCTATATAAGGATGTGCTTTTCTTTTAGTCCCTCCTCTTCTTTCTCTTCTCTTCTCTCTTCTCTCCTCCTTGGTCCTCCTCTGCAGCATCCCTCCCTCACCAATAAAGACCTTTCCTACAAGCATTGGTGGTTTGTGAGATCTCCACCATCGGGTGCCGCCCTTTCAATGTCGGCTGACACGTTTTCTGGGTTCAAATTTTAGGTACAGGTTCTCCATAGTGGTTGTGGGCAGTCCTCCAAATATGGAGGACCACAGCTGAAGCCCAAGAGGAGTGGGAGTGACCAGGGTGGGAAGCTGGGTGGACCTAGAGCAGGTTGGTTCTTTGCATAAGCACAAAAAGAGACTGCACCACAGTAAACGGTCAGTGGTAACCCGAAGGAGAGGAGTGAATTAGGAGTTTGGGATCTGGGTCATGAAGAAAATCATATAAAAGAGCAGGAAACGAATGACAAGACTTGATGACTCATCAAATTGGCAAAGGACTGTTACATAACATAGAGAGGGAAAATCAACTGGTGGGATTATTGAATATGCAGTGACATTAATAGCAAAGGAAAAGGAAACATGAGTTAAAATGACCATGAGCTCCTTCCTTGTCATAACAGACTAATAAATACATTCTCAACAGATTTAGCGACCTTAATTATGAAAGGAGAGCAAATGAAGCAGCTGCTTGTCCTCTGAGGTCCAATTTTGCCCACCTCCTTCCCACTTAATTTTAAATGAGCCAGGTAATCAATTAGCACGTTCCCTAGCTGGAGGAAAGGAATCGGTATTTGTTGAATGTCTATTACACGTCGTTGGGCCGCCCAGAAAATCTTAAAAAGTATATATCCATGTTTACTATTTCTGTTCTTGGGAGGATGTTCTGAAGCAGGCCGTATTTCTTTGTTTTAAGAGAAGAGAAAACTGAAGCCCAGAGAAGTTGCAAGACTTGATAAAGGACACAAAATGAATCGTAGAACTGGTCTTTGGATACGGTTTACTGCTTTACATTATAATGCTGATATTAATATAACTGATTATTGTATTGTCTGGTTGATATGTTGAGCATTTTAGAAAGGCATTTATGGTAGAATGAAAATTTCTTATCTGAACTCTGATAAAAAGGTAAAACAAAGAAAGGTGAAATACAGAAATGTTGAGACGTATCTCAAAAGGATTGTATCTGAAAAAGGATTGATGGAAGGTGTTGGCTGACTCCCCAGAAATTCAGAATGTAATACAATTATTTTGAAATTTCTAGCTAAATAGATTGTTTGCCTTCAGATTGTAAAGAGCAATTAGTATTGATAAGTAAAAAAATTCACAGAGGTGGCCCATATTTTGTGATTTATGTGTATGGAACTATATTGTATGCATTTTTATAACTTGCTTTTTGTTTAATACTGTGACTTGGGATTCATCCATGTTGGTTTGTGCGGCTGTGGTTTTAACATTGTTACTGTTTTGTGTGATGTTCCATTGTATATATACACCACAGCTTGTTTTTCCTTTGTATTGTTGATAGACATTTGGGTTGTTTCCGAGTTTTTGCTATAACGGACAATGCTGGTATGAATGTCCATTAGTAAGTATTGTGTTATACATGATGCAAATGTTTCTGTAGGGGACATACATTCTTAGGAGTGCAATTGCTGGGTCATAATGTAACTGTTCCAACTTTATTAGATAATGTCAGAGAGCTTTCCAATGTTGTCCCAATTTACACTCTCAACAGCCGTGGAAAAGTCTTTTATTTGCTTTGCAACCACATCTT
Source organism: Otolemur garnettii (assembly GCF_000181295.1). Classification (NCBI taxonomy): domain Eukaryota; kingdom Metazoa; phylum Chordata; class Mammalia; order Primates; family Galagidae; genus Otolemur; species Otolemur garnettii. Next base: position 14,966,529 of record NW_003852400.1, on the reverse strand, counting down.
ACCCTTGATGATGTCACTTTTTAACTCAGTTCTTAATCTGGTAGCTCCTAGTGGTTTTACCTTGCATACTCCTGAGTTCTCATTAGTTTTAGTTATTTACATTTTCACTTCTATCACTTTTTAGTAACTTTGCCTGTTTTCCATTGGGTTATTCGTCTTTTTATCATTGGTTTGGACAATTATCTTTTTTTTAACATATGCTCTGGGTACAAATCATTTGACAGTAATTTGTGATGCAAATTTCCCCTTTTCGTTTATGATTTATTTTTTCACGTTTTAGATGGATTTTCTGGTAAACATAAATACTCAATTTTAATGCAGTCAAATTTATTTTTCTTTGTTTTTTTTTCTTATAGTGACTTCATTAAGATACCCTCCTACCCTGATGTTTTAAAGATACTTTTCTATATTTTCTTCAAAAACATTTCATTATTATCTATTTTATCTATTTTTAGAAATATATAGTGTATTTTAGGAATAGTTTTGTGTTTTTATTGGTTATAGTCCAAACCTTCACTACTGAATTGGGCTGATAACTCTGCAATATATCAAGTTTCATGACTTGTATAACCAAAAAGCCACTCTCCATTCTAGATCAGTTTCAATAATATTTTATTGTATGGTTATGATTAAACCTGTTAAATTGTGGTTAAGGTGCATTAATCTAGACCTATTGAGCAGGAAGCAGGAAGGGTGTGAAAGCAAGAAATTTGATGTAGGGAGACCAGTTAGGAGTATAAGAAATAGGCTCTGAATCATGACAGTAACATTGTACTGAAGGGGACAAAAATGTAGGGAACTTTGCAGGGGGAAGAACTGACTGCATTTAATGAATAATTGAGTGTGGAAAGAAAAGTCAGTTAAACATTAAGCTTGACTACAAGCTTTAAGCTTAGAAAACTGGGTGTAGAAAATGATTATTTCAACTTAAAATTTATTGAAGTTGATGTGGCTACAGGACAACAAGGTAGAGATTTAGGCAGCATTTGTACATAGTTGATAAGTTAATCTGTTGAAAAATGTTTTTAAAAACTTTGTTGGTTTCTCCATTGTTATTGTTTTATAAGAATTCTTTACCTATTATGGACACAAATCTGTTTCCCAGGAATGTTTTCTTCTAGTTTGTGTCTTTTTTTCTATGTTTTTGATATTTTTATCATATCTTTTAAAGTTCTTATTTTTTATATAGTCAACATTATCAATAATTTCTTGTGCTTGTGCATTTTATTTGGGAAATTTTTCCATGGTGAGGTCATAAAAGTATTTTTCCTATGTTGTATTCTAATTACAGTTTTTGCAGTTATATATATATATTACTAACCCAAATGGACTTGATTAGTATTCATGGTAGGGAGGGTTACAATATTAGTTTTTTCCTTTGTGGGTACCCACCTGTCCCCATACAATGCATTGAAAAATTCATCTTCTACAAGTTTTCAATATCACCTTGGTCTTATATCAAGTGACAAATGTATGAGTTTTATTTTTAAGCTCTTTATTCAATTTCCCTAATTATTAATCCATGTTAATAGTACCTGATTTTTATTTCTAGAATTTTACATGAAATCTTGATAGCAAGGAGGGCAAGTTCTTAAAACTTTTTTCTTTCTCCCTCAATAGAATATCTTGAAAAATTTTTAACTTTGCACCTCAAAATAAATTTTAGACTCAACATGTTAATTAAAACCCATATACACAGAGAAAAAGATGTATTAAGTTTTTTACTGGCACTGCATTGAATTTGTATATTAATGATAGCACTGGCATCTTTATGATATTTGTTCTTAGTTCATGAACATGGTATAGCTCTTGATTTATTTAGGTCTCTTTTAATGTATAATATTTCAGTACAGCTTTATATTTTTGTTGGCAATGGTTTTACACATTTTTATTACATTTATTTCTGAGCATCCGATATGTTTTATTTTAGTTTTAAAAAATTCCTTTCCAAAAAAAAAAATTCCTTTCTAAAAAGTTACTCTCTATTGATGGTATATGAAAATGTAATAGATTTTTACACGTTAATTTTGTTCTCTGCAAATTTACTAAACTGTTTTCTTAATTTTAGATATTATCTATAGATTTTATTAGATTTTTTCATAACAATGTTAAATCAGTTGGAAATAATATTTTAATATCTTTCCTTCTATCCTTTCTAATTTTATTTCCTTTTATTCCCTTTTGGTATCAGCTAGAGACTCTCATACAAAGTTAAAAAAACTGGACAGTCCTCATTTTCCTGATCTGAAAAGAAATGTTTTTATTATTAAGTATAGTATAACATCAGTGGTAGTTGCTTTTGTACATCTCTTTATCAAGTAAAGGAATTTTGTTAATTCTTAGTCTGGACCAAGGGAAAGGGAAAGAGAATGGAAAAGGGGGCTCTATTAATTTTTTTCAATTTTTATTATACTTTTAATATCTAATATTCTCCTTTCTCCCTTCCTTCCTCTCTTTTTCCCTCCCTCCTTCCCTTCCTTCCTCCTTCCTTCCCCTCTCACCCTCCCTCTCTCTCTTCCTCCCTCTCATTTCTCTCTCTTTTTTTCTTTTAAATCCAGTTTTGTCTCTTCAATATTATTTCATTTTCCCCTTGTGTTTTTAGGTTGCTTTTAAAAATATATTAAACATTTTGTATTCATTTTTTGTCTCATAATTCCAATATCTGAAGTCTTTATATATGTAACTTTGCTATCTGCTTCTTCTACTTCCTCACCCTAGATGCCTTGCTTCTTTGTGCATTTTAACTATAAGTTCATATTTTTTTGAATTTAACCCATTTAAAGTTGTTCAGCCCTATTGATAATTTATACCTCTGCTGACTACTATTTGCATTTGATTCTACCAAACATGCGGTAAGGGGTGCTCTATTAACACAAAAGAAATTTAAATTAAATTTTCTTTTCACTGTACCCCATGATTGCATTAAAGTACACAGCTATGATTTAATAAAATTTTTTTTTTCTTGCCTGAGATTTTTTTGATATCCCCAGGTATTATGAGATTGGGTTATAAACTCAAGTGAGGGTCCACTTGTGGATATGAATTACAACCTGGCAATTTTATGTTTTTTTCTACCCAATGCCACATTTAATAATAGACAATTTTCCTTGTCCCCTGGATTTATTTCTAGTTCACTTTGAGAATTTAAGCCATTAGTTTCCTGATTTATTAAGGCATCTGTTATTAGATCTTGGGCATGTTCTTACCAGGATTTATCTCCTGTTATGTGTGGATACAGAAACTCAAGTTCACTTTCATGGGCAAATGTCCTCAAGGTGAAAGTCAGATTCAAATCTCAGCTCCTCTCTCTATACTCCTATTTTAACTTACTTTTTCACTTGGATGGTCCTTATTTTTTGCTAGCATATTTTATTTTAACATAATTTTTATTACTTTAGTTATTTTCAATGGCAGGGCTTCTCATGATGTCAAGTGTTTCATATAACTGGAAAATGGATTTTTAGAATCTTCAAAAATAATTTGTTTCTATAATAAATTTAAGATTGACATAGAAAGAAGGGGGGTGTCCTCAATCAATATGAGATTGTATTATATATCACAGAATAGACTTTTATTTACATACATACATATGTACATGTTTACTGGGCACTCTTTTATGTGAGGTGTTGTGTTATATGCAGAAGATGCCAATAAGTATACTGAAAGGTCTCTGGATAAGACTTTATGGATAAGTGATAAATTTAATGAAAATGATATAAACTAAATGCTCATAACCAACTGGGAAAATATAGCAAAGCATACTAAAGGAGATTATATTTCATCTCAGTCTGTAGCATAGACACGGAGATGAGTGGAAGGTCATTCCAGACACAAAGAACACAGAAGATGAACACAGGTATAGGGGTAAAAAAGCACAGAATGACTTCAGATAACTGTATATTTGGGTGGATCGTAAGTGATTTCAGGGAAATGGTTAATGATAAGAATGGAAAGCCAGACAGAGGCTAGAGCACAAACAGGCCATGAATTTTGAAGATAAATTATAGGGGGGCAACTTCTTTATTACTTAAAAAACAAAATATACTTAATACATTCTTGTTATATATTAATAAAAGGTTGGAGTACAGTGGCACAATCTTAGCTCACTGCAGCTGCAAACTCCAGGGATCCTTCTGCCTTAGTTTCCCAGGTAGTGGGGACTATAGGCATGCACCATTGCACCTGGTTCAGTGAGTTATATATAGATGCATAAACCTGTAGTTTTATATACTTTTAATGTGTAATTTCTGGGAGACTCACAGTAGAATTATGATTTACAAGGTGGGCAATTAATTTCCAGAACTTATCCTAGAGAGTCACATGCCTCATTGCTCAATATCACTATGGCCACCTTTGAAGTACTCCTGTTTGCCATCTGGTAACCACAGTCATATTCAGCAATGAGGTATGTAGCACTTTCTCCAGGATGAGTTTGTAAACTTGTTTGACCTCATATTTAATTAGCAATTACAAACAGGAGCAAAATAGGAATAGGATGGAGAATGTGAGTGTGAAATGGTAAAATAACTACTTTTTTACTCTGTAAAAACTGTATTACTCAGTTGTTGACCTGAATAACCTCCATCCCTGATGGCTTGATGTTGTTTACATAGTCACTTTCTTTCAGTGCTTTGAACAAATTTATTTGCTGAATAGATTTGAAGTCATGTCTTGACATTTTCTTCTATAAGTAAGATTCAAGCCTGAGTTATAAACCTAAGAATGCAATATTTAGGAACTCTCCCACCTCCTTAATTTTTAAACAGAAATAACTGGGCCAGTTCTTGCTCAAATAGTTTTGGTAACGTTATCTTAATCTTTTTGGGTATGATATTAATTTAACAGGGCATCTCTATAAACTTCTTAAATCACCTCATTTTGTTAACAAGAAAAAGAATCATTAAATGCCAATCAGGATCTGTAGTATCAAAATTCAAGGTCTACTTTGTAAATGCTAACGATCAGAAAATTATCAAAGGAACACTAATAGGCATACTGCAAATGGCTAATGCAATTTTTATTTCTGAGCTGAGATGAAAAATGAGAATTTGTGTCCTTCTCCCTCTTTTACCAAAAAGCTCATTAGGATCTGGCCAACATGTGGGAAAGTGACACAGCTGAGTCTGTCTCAGGCAAAATATATTAACATTACAAATGAAACTTGGTCCAAATCTATCTGAAGGAGCATTTTCTCTCAGAGGGTTACTATGAATTACATTAGCAGTGCAGTTATTAAGCTCTGTTGAATAATTCTGCATTTTAGAAAAGGAAAGTGACCTTTTTTATCTCTCAGAGGGATAATAGCACTACAAATATATTTAAAATGAAACTAATTAGGACACAGGACAATAGCTATATACCAGCTTTATGGAAATAAGTGAGGGAAATAATAGTATTCCATTAAAAATATAAAGTATTTTAAATGAAATATTTCATAATATTAGATTTAGATATATGACCTTTATTTCTTCTTAATGAAACAACTTCATCTTCTGTTTTAGGTCATAGATAGGAGATGGAGACCAGAAATACACCACTGAAAATTCTCAATTTTGTACTGTTTTGAAACATGGGCACAGTATGGGATCTCACCTTCTCAATTATAACTATTGTATTTCTTGAATTGTCACAGTTACGTATTTTCACAGCTTGACATACTTAAAATTCAGGTGTTTCTTCCAAAGCAATGTCAAAGAAAACATATCCCAGCTTCTATGCTTCTTAGTGGTTATTATCTTTGAGAGTGATAATACAATCATTTGTGGTAACATTCAGATGCTTGCATTTTAACATGTTTGAATCTCAAATGTTGCCTCATTTTTTTTTTTTTTTTTTTGGCTGGGGCTGGGTTTGAATCTGCCACCCCAGCATATTGGGCGGCGCCCTACCCTTTTGAACCACAGGGGCCGCCCATTGTTGCCTCATTTTTTTAAAAAGCAGATACCACACTGTATTGCAGAACTGAAAGGAAATATTATTTTATACAAAGAAGGGATATTAAATGCCAAATAATGAAATCAAAAGTAGTAGAAAATTGCCAAATCTATTGTCTATGTTACGGGATTTCAAAGCCAGAACAGAATGCATGACAGATTCATGGTCTTATAGGATTATTACTTGGGTGCTAAACATCTTTCAAGCAAAAGCTTCTGGAGACAGTTAATTCACTTGCTGTGATGAGTAATTCCATTAAAGAAAGAGTGAAACTATCAGTTTAAATACGAAAAAGCAAAACCCCACTATTGATCTTAAAGATGCCTAAGATATGGATTTTTAAAAAGCAACATGTTGTCATGCTGCCTGGCCATGATCAATTCAGAAGACTCTTAAGACTGCGAGGGAGGCTACTGGAACTCAAATTGATTTTTATAATGCAGAAAGTGCTATACATAATTACATGAATAAGTACGTGGTATCATGAGTATGGAAACAATTTAATGTATATCTAATTTAATGGTTTCTTAAAACATAATAAGTTCTTAGAAGAAGAAATGATGAGGAAATAAGTATCTGTAAGAATTTTGACAGAGGGGCAGCACCTGTGGCACAGTGGGTAGGGCGCTGGCCCCATATACCGAGGGTGGCAGGTTCAAACCCTGGTCCTAGCCAAACTGCAACAAAAAAATAGCCAGGCAGTCTGGCAGGTGCCTGTAGTCCCAGCTACTTGGGAGGCTGAGGCAAGAGAATCGCTTAAGCTCAGGAGTTGGAGGTTGCTGTGAGCTGTGATGTTAGAGCACTTTACTCAGGGTGATAAAGTGTGACTCTGTCTCTAAAAAAAAAAAAAGAAAAAAAAATTGACAAAGTAGAGTGATGCACTGAATCCAGTAAGATTGATTTTGTAAGAGATAAATGCAAGATCCCAAACCTACCTATATAAACTTGTTCAGATAAGCCCGTTCTTAATTTCTAAACATTTTACTACACTAAGCCTCAGTTTTCCTGTATGCAAACAGGAATAATAATTTTTTTCCTCACTGAAGGGGAAATTACTGGGACATAGTAAGTGCTCAATAATGGTGCTTACTAGTTTTCCCAGAAATTTTGGGATAGAATCCAATTTTTCCCACTTCTAGAGTATTTGACCTTGGGTAAAGCACTTATTTTTTCTAAGGTTTATTTTCCCTATTTGAAAATGAGGATAAAAATAGTGCCTACCTCATAGGTGGTTGTCATGAGAATTAAATAAGATGAAGAATGTGAGGCTCCCTTTGAGGTGCTTGGCACCTAGTGAGTGCCTAATGACTGTTAGCAATTACACTGAACGTTAGTATGGCTTCTAGCACATCCACCTTGACATTAAACTGCAAAAATAGAACCAAAGTTTCTCTAGAAGAAGGGAAATTATGCTTCTACTGTACTCTTATTACAGATTAACACTGTGCTATTATGTCAGTTTGAATGTAAATTTTAAGAGGAATATTGGAAAATTGTGCATATAAAATCAAATCGTGTGAAAAATAATGGAATAAACTGCAGATGTTTATCCTGGAGAGGAGAAGATTAGGAAAGGAGAAAGCTTTGTGAAGGTTGTCATTGGCAGAGGAATGAAGCTTGTCCTGTGAAAATCCTAGCGTGAGAATTATGACACTAGGAGACAGATTTTTGGCTCCCCTGAAGACATTTTTACTCTGAGAGCTGTCCAAAGGTAGGATGGCTGCCTCTGAAGATAGTGATTTCTCAGTCATTGAATTTTTTTTAAGCCTGAAAAGCCATTTGAAGGAGAGTTGCAGAGAGGATTTGGGGCTTTGAGATGGGATTTGGTTTGGTGATCTTGAAAGGCCAATCCTGTCTGAGGTCTGTAGCTGCTGACTTCGTTACAGTGCTTAACATTTAAAAGCGTTTTAAAGCTGCGTTCAGTTGTTTGGTCTTTTCTTTCAGATTATTTGACTGAAATATTCTACATTAAATAAGAATGACATATCCCTGACCTTTAAGGGCTAAACTTTATTTCTTTCATTACTCTTATGTGAGATATCTGGGTAAATGGATGTGCAGAATCTCTGTATGCCAATTATACTTGAATTTCTTTTCAAAACTGGGAAGTTCTTTTCAAAACTCAGAAGAATTGTCAGGTCACAGGATTTCTGACAGTTCAGCTTTAATTTCCTGAAATGCTTTTGTATCAAGTAAAGTCAATATTAGTTAACAGACATGCAAATACTGGGCATATGATTCACAAACAAGCTTGTTATTGTAGGGGATTCTTTGAATAAAGTGTTTCATAGGAAGAAATTGTATTGCCACTTATTCTCCCATTCAGGATAACATTCTGCTTCCAACTGGTTTAATTTTTCCTTTATTTTTAGTTCATGCTTCCTAGCCTTAGAATTATGTTTTAGAAAACTCAAGGATTGCCTTTTGCTTTTATACAGATTAATAAATATATCATGAGTGATCCTGAAGGACAATGGAGAAGGGAAGTCCTCCAGTGGGTACAATCTTATGGCGTACTTTGGAAGAAAGTGACGGGATGTCAGATCTTTACTAATTCATAGGTAGCAGTTAAAGGTTTGGCCATCTGGCAAAAGAGTTGGAAGGCACAAGATTGGAAGTTTGCTGCAACTAAAGACTGGGGAAGAATTACGTGAATGAACCTCTTTAAATGGACTAAGCATGTGAGCACATTAATGTCCTGTATTAATTTTCACCAAATGTTCAATTAACAGGTAAATCAGATGACTTACTTTATTGATGACAGTTAGCATCTTTCCCCAGTCACCTCACTGTGCCAATAAGTTCATAAGCAATGCTCCATCCTAACAGCAATGAAGACTGTACTTGTCTCAATAAAAAAGACTTTCTTCTTTCTAAGGCTGACCTGGCTACTACCTTGACTGAATGCTCAATCTGCTGGCAATAGAGACCAAGAGTGAGTTCTCATTATTGTATGATATAATGAGGGGACCAGCCTGCCTACCCTCTATTATGGATTATACAGTGCTTTGTCCTCACTGGAGTAAACAATCCAGATATGGTTTGTCTTTGTGGGTTACCATGCTGTTTCTATTGATTGAAATGAATACCTTATTTACACAATGTTGCTTTTAATCAAAAAACTCATTTTACAGCAAAATAATTAAGGCTAGTGCTCTTGGGTTCCCCAGAATTTTTCACAAAACCTTCAATCAGCCGCTAGTCTTTCTGAGATTAGCAAAATAATCTCAGAAAGACTAATTTACTGTGTCAGTGGGAAACAACACCTTTTCACAGTGGAGGGGGATTATCCTTCAGAATAAAGAACATTCTTTGAACTAGTGACAACTATATGATCATGTTTCTCCCAAAAAGAAATCAAGGAGTGAAATGGGGTAGTATTTTTCATTTTAACATTGACTGACATAATGCAAAAAAGTTTTGCTTTCCAAGTTCATTACTTTATTATTTATTTATTTATTTTTGAGACAGAGTCTCATTATGTCACCCTTGGTAGAGTGCCATGGTGTCACAGCTCACAGCAACCTTAAACTCTTGGGCTTAAGTGATTCTCTTGCCTCCCAAGTGGCTGGGACTAGAGGCACCCGCCACAACACCCAGCTATTTTTTAGTTGTAGTAGTTGTCATTATTGTTTGGCAGGCCCAGGCTGGATTTGAACCAGCCAGCTCCAGTGTGTGTGGCTGGTGCCCTAGCCACTGAGCTACAGGCACCAAGCCATCAAAAGACTTTAAAGGAAATACAGGAAGTCACATGGGTATAACCGTTGACTAGTTTAAAGTTTAGTTTTTCTAGTTAGCCAAAAGCCTAAGAAAAGAAAAATATGGATTATCTTGATAAAAAGTAAAATCTGGGGTTGCGCCTGTGGCTCAGTGAGTAGGGCGCCTGCCCCATATACCAAGGGTGACCAGTTCCAACCAGGCCCTGGCCAAACAGCAACAAAAAACCGGGCGTTGTGGCAAATGCCTGTAGTCCTAGCTACTGGGGAGGCTGAGGCAAGAGAATCACCTAAGCCCAAGAGCTGGAGGTTGCTGTGAGCTGTGATG
>NW_003852400.1:14939681-14956531 GCF_000181295.1 Otolemur garnettii | reverse complement strand
ACCTGCCAGCCTCAATGTATGTAGCTGGCGCCCCAACTGCTGAGCTATGGCCACTGAGCCAAGTTCACTACTTCAGATTCTGCAAGTTTGGAGGTCAGAGTATTCAGTGGAGAAATATTTCATCAGGGATACAAGTAAACTAGAGGTTGGGATTGCCATTTGATGGTTTTGAACTCTTTCTCGCCAATGGACCAGGAAGAAAAAAAGTTTTCCATGATGGCTTAACTCTGATTTTCTATGATGAAGTTCAGTGATTCCCTCCAGTGCCACGTAGTATTATAATATCCATTGTGACAAATGTTAATGGAGGACTACAGCTCCCTGTCTCCCTGACCACCAAGGTTCAGACAACTTAGGAGTTAAGCTTTATATCACCCCAGTAGACAAAGAACCATGACCAGGTGAGATGCTGGCTGAGCACAAAAGGAACATGGAGGAAGAAGGTTATGAATACAGAACATAATCCCAGAAGTAACTGCAGAAATCAGAGTTATTATAGCTGCTCATATTTTCTTCCTTATTATTCTATGTATATAGTTGTTTTGTTCTCTTGTTTTCCTAGTTCCCCCCCCAATAAATACCTTTAATATTAAGGTATTTAACTTATACCTTATTTAACTATAAGGTAACAAACTTATTGACAACCTTAGGATTCATTAGGTTTCACTACTTTTCCAGAAATTTAATTTTTAAATGAACATGCAGTAAAATGGACTTTTTGGGTGTAAAGTTCTTTGAATTTTAACATGTAGTAACTAAGAGCACAATCAAGATATAAAACAGTTTCATCACCTTTTAAAAATCTCCCTTGTGTTATTACTTTGTGGTTACATCTCACTATCATTATCTCACCCCATGACAAGCGCTGATTTCTAGCACTACAGTTTTGCCTTTTTGAGAATGCCATATAAATGGAATCATACAGTATATAACTTTTTGAGACTGGCTTCTTTTCTTTAGCATAATGCTTTTGCAATTCATCCAAGTTATAATGTGTGTCAAATAGTTCATTCCTTTTTATTGCTGAAAAGTACTGTAATCGTCTAGTTTTTAATGTATGATGGATTGGCAGTAGCTAGCATCATAATTTACTCTATAGATGTTAGAATATCAAGATGGGATTGTCACTAAACTAGAATAATAATGAACATCACCTAGAGGTGGGAAATTTAATGCAAGAATAAGAGTGATTATGTTTGTTGAATGGGAAGAGGGTGATTTTTTAATACCCATTCTGTCCTACTTTTAGTCCTCTTTCCTGAACTCAAGGGGCTAGACAGGTAGAACATTCCTGAGACTCCACCATAACTGCATTCTACATTGAAACTAGGTTTTGTCAAGGAAACATACTCACCTGAGACTCAGAAGGAGTAAGTGAGCAACATGAGGCAGCAGCTGCATGAGCATAGATTAAATCTTTGGGCAAACATGGCAACAGGACTACCTGGTTCTTCTGCCCCAGTAGTTGCAGTGGGATGTGAAGGCTGCATGGACTTTCTGTTCCAGCAATTTTGTGGGCCAGTAGGGGCATCACTCCTAGTTATGTTTCACCTGGCTGCACAGAACTGAGCTTTGCTCACTGGCTCTTCAAGAAATTCTGTTAAGGTCCTAGTCCTTCCTACACAATGTACTTCTTATAACTGGATGAAGTGGATTCTGGTATCTGAAACTGATCCTTTGTTTCTCAAACTCAGAATCTGGAGATTCTCTTTCAAATCCATGTTTGGATAAATTTTGGAAATTATTCAATTGATTGCCATGTGTCTGACATGTTTCACATTAACATTTCAATTGTTCTCATTTATGGTAATCACACAATGCATTCATTCATGTAATGAACACATTTATTGAGTGACTATGCACTAGTCGTGGAGCTCTAACAAAAGCAAAACCAAACCCTATTTTCAGGGAGCTTCCTTTTTAGTGAGGAGAAACAGACAAGAAGCAAACTATGCAGCATGCAAGATGGTGATAGCCCTAGGGAGAAAAGGAGAACGCAGAAGGGACAGAGGGAATGTCTGGGACTTTAGAAAGAATGGCCAGGAAGTTCCTCACTGAGAAATGACATTGAAGTCACGACCTAAGAAGGAGGAGCATTGCAGAAGGAACAACAATTCAAGGCCCTAAGGTACAAGCATATCTGGAAGGGAATATAGGAGGGAGATATGGCTGGCATGCAGGGAATGAAAAGCCTTAGGGATCATAAATTCAAGTGCAAACAAAGGTACTAAAATTATATGCTAAAGATAAAAATGCAAATAATCTATAATATACATGCTATTTTTTCTGATTAGTAACAAAATCTAAATAAAGCATAAAAACTCTCAGAGAAAACTCCTGACTAAGGTAACACTGGAGGTGCCACCTCTTCTAAAGATTTTGGATTGCAGTGGGGGAATATGGGTGTAAATGTTAAGAATTTGTAAAAGAAACATTTATAAGGAACCACAAATATATCAAATAAGCATGGAAGATGCTTCAGGTATGATTATATATGTTAACTTGCTACAGATCAACCCTATAATGTCATGTATTTAGCTCTCATTTACAGGTGATGAAACTGAAATCAAGGGTGATTAGGTGATGTTCCCAAGATCACACAGCTGGTCAGTAGGGGAGTTTCAATTTAAAATGCTAGTTTGGGCTTGGCGCCCATAGCACAGTGGTTCAGCACCAGCCTAATCTGAGGGTGGTGGGTTCAAACCAGGCCTGGGCCAGCTAAACACCAAGGACAACTGCAACAAAAAATAGCCAGGCATTGTGGCAGGTGCTTGTAGTCCCAGCTACTTGGGAGGCTGAGGGAAGAGAACTTAAGTCCAAGAGTTTGAAGTTCCTATGAGCTGTGATGCCACAGCAGTCTACCAAGGGTGACATAGTGAAACTCTGTCTCAAAAAGAAAAAAAAAATGTTAGTTTGTCTGATATCAACTTTATGATGGTTAATTTTATGCATCAACTTGAATAAGGTAAGAGATATCCAGAAAGCTGGTAAAACATTTGGGTTTTCTTTGAGGGTGTTTGTGGAAGAGATTAGCATTTGAGTCAGTAGACTGGGTAAAGATCTATCTTCACCAATGTGGGCAGCCATTCTCCAATCTGTTGAAGGCTGGAATAAGAACAGAAAGATGGAGGAAGGACAAATTCGCTCTCTCTCTCTCTCTCTGAGCTGGGATATCCACCTTCTCCTGCTTTGAGACATCTAAACTCCTGGTTCTCAGGCCTTCAGCCTTAGACTGAAAGTTACACCACTTGTTCCCCAGTTTTCAGGCCTTTGGACTTGAACTGAGTTACAAATTATACCACCTGCTTTCCCCGACCTACAGTTTGTGGAGGGAGGATCATGGGACTTGTACTACATAATTGAGTGAGCCAATTCCCATAATAAATCTCTTGTCCCTATGTATATCCCATTTGTCCTGTTTCTCTGGAGAACCCTAATGCAACATTCTTCTTGACTATTTCTACAGCTTCTCACAGTAGGTTCAACTCTATATTTAAGTGAATTTTTTTTCTCTTTAACCATATATAGTTTTGTTTTGATCCTTGAGGGAAATGGAGAGCAATGGAGTTATATCCCACTGGTAAAAGGCTTTTGTGGACTTAGAAAAAGTAACTCAAACACCCTAATTTAGCCTTTCCTTGGATGACCCATTTTCCATTTTTTGAAATCATCTCTTTTTGTTCCTTTAGAATCCTATTTATTCTTCCTAATTCCCTGTTCTTCTTCCCCTGCAGTTATTTAAAATATGGTGACCAAATGTGTATATAATATATACACCACAAGAATAGCTTAAGTATTATACTTTCTTTTTGATATAATCCTACCTTTCTTATTTTAAAAATTGAACTAATACTAATTTTCTGTAAAAAGTTTGGAAGTGTGGAAAAGTACAACACAATAGAATGAAACCCTCTCCTCTTTCTCTGCCATCGGGGTGTGTGTGATTGACTTCATTTCTCGCCATGTCTTCTCACAAGACTTTCAGAATCAAGCAGGTGTGAGACCTTTTGTTTGAAAAAAATAGAAAAGAAAAAAACCTATGCATATTACTCAGAAAATACCATTATTAATCATTTGGAATATTCTCTCAGTTTTTTACATACGAAATTTTAATTCTATTGTTTTCTTCATTTAAATTTTCAAAATATTAATTAAGGAGGTAAAGTATTTTTGTTATAAGGATATCTTGTATAATGCTTAAGTCAGGGTTTTTTTTGGGCCAATGAATACCAGAACAGTGTTCATTTACCCAATGGGTAAGTTTTTGTTCCATATTCACCATCCTACCCACCCCCTTCGCAGTTTCTCATGTCTTTAGATTACTTTGTGCCCAGCATTAGCGCCTACTTATTAGTGACAACGTTATGATCTTTGCTTTTCCATTCCTAAGATACACTTAGGATAATGGTCTCCACTTCCCTCTACCTTGCTACGAATGACATTCTTTCCTTCCTTTTTATGGCTACGTAGTATTCCAAACATACACACATACCACATTTTCTTTATCTACTCATGAAGGTCATTTGAGGTGATTCCACATCTTTGCAATTGTGCTTCAGTAAACAAGATAATATACTATGAATATAGAATATTCATAGAATATTGTATGAAATATTTTAAAAATGTAGAAAAATGCAGACAAAGCTAACTGCCTAATTTGGTGAGCCTCAAAATCTGACTGCCTGTGTTCAAAATTCTACCCAGGAGTCCTCAGACTTTTTAAACATGGGGCCAGTTCACTGTCCCTCAGACCATTGGAGGGCTGGACTATAGTTTAAAAGGACAGGCAGCGGCTAAGCAGGACAGGCAGTGGTGGCAAAAACACCCAGTGGGCTGGATAAATGTCCTCGGTGGGCCACATGTGGCCCGTGGACCATAGTTTGAGGACACCTGTACTATTGCTTGCTGAGACAGTGCCTTCATTTCCTCATTTGTAAAATGGAGATAATAAGCATATCTACCTCAGAAGGTTGTTCTGAGGGTTAGAGGAAGTAGTAGTTGTAAAGCTTTTAGAACAGTGTTGGTAGCTATTAAGTGCTCACCAGCTATTATAATAACTGCCATCTAACACTCACTATAAAAATGATACTTTTGTTCACATTTGCTTCAGATATTTTCTTCCTTTTTTTCTACCTCCCTTTCATTCTCCTTTCCTTTTAGGAATAATACAGTGGAGCCTCTTTTATACTCTTTCCCTACCTCATTCTCCTTTTTTCTGTGGCAACTGCTGTCCTGAAATTGGTTCCTATCCGTCTTTCCATGTTTTTTATAATTTTACTATATTGAAATATCAGTTGTGTATAAATTTCGTATCATGACATTTCCCCACTGAACTAGAAGCATTTTCCTAGGCATGTCTCTCTGTTAGATACCCTTCATAAAGTATTCTTTGTGTCAGGATAATATACCACTGAATAACATAATTAACTTTCCATAGTATTAGTTTTCATTTATTTTCTTTTAGAAATAACATTGGTATTTGTTCTGGCATATTTGTATACATACATCTTTGATGATTTTTTCAGGTAGGATTGATTGGCATCAAAGAATATAACATTTTAAGTCATCTGTATAATATGATTCTGGAAAAACTGAAAACACAGAGTCTGTAAAAATGAAGGTAAAAACATCTGTTATGCTATCATTAGAAAATAATCACTGCCAATAGTCTGGTTTACTTCCTCCTAGTCATATTCCTTCCATAAGAAATGCTCTAACTCCCTGCTGCCCACATGATATTTGGAGATATACTGTTCAGTAAGATTTGTTTCCAACTTTTACATCAACATTACATCATCACATTCCCTCAATTCATTTAGTATTCTCTGGCAAACAATTTTTAATATCTACATAATCCTACCACATGAAATAGTATAATTTATTTAAGTATTCCCTTATTTGGGATTATTTCATGTTCGATCATATTAAACAATAGTAAATATTCTAGTATAGGTTAGTGATCCTAACCTAAGAGTCCTTTAGAGACCTAGAATTAAAAATTACTGGGTTAAGGCATAAACATATTAATGGCATGTAATACACATTGTCAAATTGTTCTTGAGAAGTACGTGTTCTCCTGAGTATATAATCTATAGTATATATTTATTAGAATTATTATGCTTTTGTTAATTTAGATATGGAAAAGTGCTTTACATTATCATTTCATTGACTGTTTAAAATTAATTTTTTTAAATTTTGCTACTTGAATTCATTCAGATTATTTTTCTAAGTTTTTGTGTTTAGACAATCTTTCAAAAATTAGGATTATTCCATGGAATATTATGCAGCCTTAAAGAAAGATGGAGACTTTACCTCTTACATGTTTACATGGATGGAGCTGGAACATATTCTTAGCAAAGTATCTCAAGAATGGAAGAAAAAGTATCCAATGTACTCAGTCCTACTATGAAACCAATTTATAGCTTTCTCATGAAATCTATAACCCAATTATAGCCCAAGAAGAAGGGGAAAGGGGAGAGGGAAGGGAGGAGAGGGGGAGGATGGGTGAAGGGAGGGTAATTGGTGGGACTACACCTACAGTGCATCTTACAAGGGTACATGTAGAATTTACTAGGTGTAGAATATAAATGTCTTAACACAATAACTAAGAAAATGCCATAAAGGCTATGTTAACCAGTTTGATGAAAATATTTCAAATTATATATAAAACCAGCACATGGTACCCCATGATTACATTAATGTACACAGCTATGATTTAATTAAAAAAAATTAGAGTTATTCAAACCACAACCTGCTTTAAGTTAAGAAAGAAAATAAAACAAATCTTTGTCTATACCATCACTTTGGCTATGGCCTTCGTTGATATTTAACAAAGTTTGGTTCAACTTTCAGGTGTACACACAAAAATGAAGGGGAAAATTGATGATTTAATGATTTTAAGCTATTTAAACCCACATAGTTCAATCTCTCCCTACAAAAATTTCATTAGATATTTTTTATTAAAGTGTGTGTATATATATATGTATATCTATATATATATAATAAAACTATGCTTTCAAGAGTAAATTTATTGATTGGATAATCACAAACCATTTGAATAATTTGCTGTTAGATCCTAAAATAATAGGTACAAGGGAAACTTAGTTTATTTTTTTGAAATTTCTTTCCTCTGTCAGCCTGTACAGTGATTTAGGGATGATTTTAATTACTCAAAGTCAAGATCTTTTCCATAGATGAGATTGTTATGAGAAAATTATGGCACAGTGGCACGTTGTCACACTGGGCAAAATCTGTAATTTTCATTTAACATAGGTGCGCTGACTGGGACAGCGTTCTTTTCACAAGGAAAGAAACTGTTTTCAATTCACTACCCATGTTGTTAGTTCTCACTCAGATTACAAAAACAATAAGATAATTTGACTTAAATAAATTCTGGATGAATTAAAGAATAAAAAAATAAAAAGGAAATTATAAGAAAATATAGACATTTGTATGATTTTGCAGAGGTATGAGTACGTCTAAACATAAAAAAAATCGCAAAAGAAAAGTTGCTATATTTAAGTCCATAAAAATGAAAATCATCTGCAAGAAAGGTTACCAGAAAGAAAATTAAAAGAAAGACCACAAACTGAGAAAAGCACTTAGGACATACATGGTAGACATACAAAAACTTATGAAGATTGCTGACAAGTCAATAAAAAAAGATGGAACTTCCACAGAAAAATAGCCAAAGGGTGCCAGTGAGAAATTCTCACGTCCTGACATGAGAAGGAAATATACAGACAGCTAGTAAACACAGATGAAAAATTACTCAGCATCAGTAATAAAAATACATAGTAAAATAAAAATAAGACAGGATTTTTCTTTTCTACCAAAACAACAAATATTTGAAGTATTCTAATCTAAGGTGACATGAAATAAATATTTGTACTCATAAATTTCTGGTACCAATTGCTACAAAATTTTGGGGGGATTTGTGCACTATGCAAAAACTTTAAAAATGCACACACGATACTGTCCAAAAATATCAATTTTAGAAAGGTATCCCCGAAAATGAAAAGGCATGTGCGCAGATCAGGTACCAACAGCATCCCTTCTGGAATTATTCAGAACACTGAAGACTTGAGAAGCAATGCCTCTGATCCAGGAGCAAGTCACATACGTCTACAGAGTGAAGATACTACACAGGGAATAAAGTTGTGTTGTTGCAGACTTTATGACTTGAGAAAATATTCATGTTAAGAAAAAAAAATAAAAGGTTACGAACTATTATTCCAGTTTTGCAATACGCATGCAATTAAAAGATCAGGAAAGAAAGTCCTCATAATGTTAATACCATTAATGGCGTCATTTCTGTGTGGTGAGATTCCTGCGATTTTTATATTCTTCCTGATATTCTTCAGCACTTTCCAAAATGTTTATAATAAACATACATCACTGTTACAATCAGAACACACATTGATTATACTTATATTCTGTGTGTGTATGGTAGACACACATTCTGAGGGCTGTCTGGAAAGTGTCCTATCCAGACATCGGTATTTCTGTTTTTCATTATTTTGTTTTCATTTTTCATATGTATATGAGTGTATACGTGAATATGTATGACTGTATGCACATATATGTGTGTGTGTATATATATATATGCAGAGAGAGAGAGAGACACTCTTTCATGTGGGCGCAAATGTACATTAAAAGGACATTAGCGACAGTGCCACAGAAAATTCAGGTCAACTTATATTGACCCTGCTGGGTACGTTTCTGCCAACACATATGGCACCTACTGTGTGCCAGGCACTCTTCCAAGTGCTTTAGGTCATTCAATTTATTCCATCTTCGTAACAATTCTATGAGGTAGATATTGTTATTATTTTCATTAAATAGACGAAAAAACCGAGCCGCACACTCCATGTACACTCCAGTCCTCTTTCTTCCCCGCCATTTCACGCGAATCCTAAGCACCTAGAAATTCCATCTGACCTAGCCGGCCTAGGTCCTCACGAGGGATACTCCCAGGGCACATCTGTGTGTTTGGGTGTCTTGCTGGAAGTAGGGAGATTTCAAAGACCCGCGGCCAGAAAACCATGCCCTTCTGCCCTGTATTTGCGCCGGCTTCCTTCCCGCAGCGCCCCTCCGGCTGGGCCACCGGGACCTGGACACAGGAGACACTCCCGGAGGACCCCCGCCGCCCTCGCCCTCCGTCGGCCCGCGGGGTTGGGCCGAGGCCCCGGCCGCGCCACCTGCTCCCCGCTCCCGCGTCCCCGCCCCGCGTCCCGCCCCCGCGCTGCGCCCGCGCCCCGCGGTCCCTCCCTCCGGCGTGACGGGAGCTCCGGCGCCGGCTGCCCGGGCCGCGAGCGCGGCCGAGCTGTCAGCGGGCGGACGGGCAGGGGCAGCCGGAGCGGCGAGCCGAGCGCACGGCCCTCGCGGCCGGGAGCCTCAGCTGCCGCCCGGCGCGGGAGGCCGCCTTCCTGTCTGCCCGCCGACCGCGACCGCGACCGCGGTGGGACGAAGATGCCGCTCCTGGCCCCGGGGCCGGCGCGGGTCCCCCGCCGCGGGCGCTCGCCGCCCTGGAGCGCCGCCTGGATTTGCTGCTGGGCGCTCGCCGGCTGCCCGGCGGCCTGGGCTGGGGACCCGCGCTCAGCCGCCGGCCGCCCGCTTCCTCCTTGCCAGGAGGTGAGCAGCACCTGGCCGGGACCCGAGTTGGCGGGGGCGGGGCGCGGACCGCGGGTGAGAGTGGTGCCTCCTGGATTTCGCTGTGTACCATCACCTTTCCCCTCGCTGGGCGGGCAGGAGGTTTTCTTTGCTTCCAGGGGCGAAGTTGCCCGCCCGGCCAGCTGGCCGGGAGAGGGTGTGTGGCTTTGCCGTCTCTCGGGTGATGCTTTTCTGTCCGCGCTCGTGTGTTTGGGGGCTCTGCGGGACTTTGCGGCGCCCTCTCTGAGGAACCTGGCT
Organism: Otolemur garnettii; assembly: GCF_000181295.1. Taxonomy (NCBI): domain Eukaryota; kingdom Metazoa; phylum Chordata; class Mammalia; order Primates; family Galagidae; genus Otolemur; species Otolemur garnettii. Next base: position 14,946,622 of record NW_003852400.1, on the reverse strand, counting down.
TGAGGACCTGGGGTCGAGGGAGAGACTTCAGGAAGGGGAGGAGACTGGGGAAGCCCCGCCGGTGGGATCTGGAGAACCGTCTCCCTGGTGCTTTTTCAGAGAGCCAGACGCGCCGGAGGATTCCCGCGCCGCCTCCCTTTTCCCCACTCCCCAGACTCTACAAACGCCTTCGTCCCGCTCCCCTGCCCTCAGCTTCCCGATGAGGTTCTGGGGGGTTGTTAAACCAGCGCATGCTGTCACTTGACCTGGCAAGATGTGGATTTGAATTAGGGGAAAAAAAAGAAGAGTTTGTACATAGAGAAGGGGCAGGTCGATAAGGTAGAAAATTAGAAAAGACAGTGAATAACCTCCTTTGGGAAGGTGCTTTATCCCTTGGCTGAAGCGTTGCCGCTCTGTATTTTGTAGCTTGAGATTATTGCTGATTTATATCCAAAAGGACAAACTGTGAGTGATGAATATCTTTTTCCAACTGGGAGCGAGACTTAGCGTGCTAAAAATTTACAAGGAGTGTCATTGGTATTTGTATTGGGTGTTTCTCTCTCCGCCCCAGAAAGAGAATGCCCTTAATGAAAATCAGTAAGGGGAAGGAAACAACATTTCTGACCTACTTTGAGTGATTATGTTGGGGAGGATATGAGGAGTGGATACTGTTTGTAGGAAGATTGCTAGGAATGGGGTGATGGGTTCTTTTAATTCGTGTAGCAAAGATAGGTTAGCCCATAGCCCCTCTGGGAAGAAAGGGCAGACTCTGTTCCTTTGTGGATGTTGCTATAACTTCTTTTACTCAGGCTTGAACTACAGAGAATCTGCGTTCTAGACATCATCCATCTATAGATTTTCATCTTTCTCTCCTTCAGTACAAGTCCCAAGATAGACCGAAATGAAAGAGAATCAGATCAAAGGCCTGTGTGCAAACACACAGCAGTGTTGTAATTGGGGGAACTCAGGGCAAACGCTCAGCAAACAGCTATATTTCATTTCAGTTTTTCGGTCTACTTAGCTTAATCTGTATTCTGCAACTTTATCTGTCACCTGGGAATAATTCATTATGTCAGGTTTCCACAGAAAGCTGCTTCTTGGACATCCTCAGATTGAATAGTTGTGATAGGATAGACTTTGTCCTCCTGTCCCTGAGTCCCAATATGCACAAGGTATTTCTTCTTTAAATTGAAAAGTCTTCAGTTCCTTGTAACATTAAATCATAGTAAGAAGGAATCTACTTAAAATGGGTGAAGGTCAGGACCAGTGAAGGTGATGCTTTTGATGACTACAACTATACTAGTCCTTTAGAAGAGCACATATTCTACACATGTATAACTAGAATGGAGGGAGAGTCTGCAACCTAAGACAGAAACATGGAAAGGAGAGGCAGGGACATGACAGAAAGTTCGGGAAGGCTGTATTCAATTAATCCCAGCTCTGTATTGCATTGGCTTTCAAAATTGCATGTGACTCATCCCTTGAGGTCTCAAGTTTGAATTTTCTGTCTGAAAATGTAAATAAATAAAATATATAGGATGCTACCGAGTCTGCTGTGGCTAGGTGCTTTTAGAAATGCTAATGTGTAGATCCATTTGTGTTCCTTCTGATGACAGACAAAACAGCTGGAAAAGGACTGACTGGGAATTAGAAGTTCTTTAGAAGTAGGAGAGGCCTGCTGGACTCCCAGGGGATAAATATGTGTCTTGGTCTCTGGTCTAACAAGGGGAGCTAATTTGCAGAACTGATCGTTTCTCTCTGACGTTATTTTTAAGAGAAAGGCAGGGAGGGCAAGTGATGGTCAGCCTTGAGGGTAAGCATTGGCTTACTCTGGGGGTAGCGAGTGTCTTCTCAAGCTCAGCCCTTTACTCTGACATACTTAGAGGAATGTGAGCTAAACCCCTGTGGATAAAGACACACTTATTCTGTATCCCTTCCTGCTCATTTATCCCTTGCTTTATTCTTTATTAACATTGAGGGTGGTGAATGCCACAAACATCTTGTGGAGACTATAGAATTAAAGTGAGGAGTTTTGAGGCTGGAAACTAAAGCCAACTCTCAACATAAGAGCATGTGGAAGAAAGAGTATGGGAAAATTTGTAGGTCATTCTGAACATCATTTCTCCCCAAATAGTTTTTCTCACCCTCATTTATCAATATTTTTATGAAAATAGTTAGGTTTAACTAAGTGACATAGACCCTAATTTTTCTTGTCTGGTTTTAGAGGAAAGGAGCTAAAGGAAGAGAAGCATAGAAAACTGACCTGGGGGTGAGCTAGTGACGATTGCCTAAGTTCAGGAAAAAAGGCACTTCAAACAGGCAACGGTGTCATGGATAAACGTTTCCTTTTTAGTTTTACAGAAGACTGGACTCTGGGATGAAGTTCATAAAATACAGCTGCTTTTGTCAAAGTCCTTGGATTATGGAGTGGAAAAAGGGAGAAAAATGATTGCTTTGGGATGTTCAACTGGTGATCAAATCAGCAGGGTGGACACATAAGCACAAACAGGAAGCGATGGTTTGGGAAACAGAAATAAAAGTCAAGTCAACATGCCAGCAGATGAAGGACAAGAATAGGATGTGACTTTAGTGAATGGTGTTCAAAGAAAAAAAAAGAGAACTGCATATCAGAAAGTACAGAATTCCTCAGGTTTTTATATAGGGGGACTTACAAAGGATAAGTACTTTTGGGGGATAATAAACACTGACCTACCTATTTTTATTCAGCGGATGAGATGAGATTAATATAAGTTAAAGGAAAAACACTATGTCCATGTGAACGTCTGTTCCCAGAATAGAAGAGCTAGAGCCTGATATTTCAGGAAGAGTCTATAGTGAAACCTCAGAGGTTCATAGGCTAGGCCTGTCCAAGAATTGGAATGGAACTTTTGACTCAGTGGATAATAGAACTTAATGGGACTTCCAGAGGAAAAAACATGCTAACAGAGGATTTGGAGTAGGAGTAAGGTATTAGAAGATAGAGTGCATGAGTAATAGGAATAGAACTAAGTGGATTATGTATGCATTATTTAAATTTGGTAAATTAAATCACAAAATAGTTGATTCTTAGTTCACTGCTCTAAAATCTTGCATAATAAGCTTCTACTGGTCTCTCTGGATCTTTATTGAATGAAGACTTTTGCTGAGAGTTTTTATATACTATAAATGTTTGTTCAGTTTATACTATATGCCAAAATGTCAGAGGATGTGAAATTACTAATTTAAAAAATATAGCTTAATCAGGTAAGGATAAGACAGATATGGAAAAAAAATATGACAATCAATTTATTTGTAGCCATGAGAGAACAAAGGGGCAGTCAGATCTATAGGAGAGGATCGGAAAAGGGCTGGTGGAGGAAGTGAATGAGACTTGAAAGTGAGTAGAAATTTGCCAAACAGATGTGAGTGCGGACTAGTTTGGGGGAAAGACATTTCTGGTGTAGAACACAGATGCAAAAGGACAGAAACTGGAAATGGCATGGTGTTGTAACTGGTTATCGCTGAGTACAGCATGTGACAAGAAGAGAGATGAGTATGAGAGGCAGGCGAGAGCCTGATGGTAAGGGACCTGTGTCACGCTAAGAAGCTGATTTTCATTTGGTAGGTAATAGGCAGCACAGAAAGATTTAAAAATCAGGAATGATAAAATATCCTTTAATCTAGCAACAGTGTGGAGGCCAAATTAGAGAGGAGGGGAACAGAAAGAGGTGAGCCCTGCCAGGAGGCAATTGTAATAGTGCAGGTAAAGGATGGCAGAACTGCAGTGAAGGCAGATGAGTGCAGGTGGAAAGGAGGGCGTGATGTTAGAAGATGGAATTGATAGTAAGTGGATGTGAGGGTGAAGGAGTAATCAAGATTCTGACTTGATTAGAGGTTGGTGGTGGGAAGGAATGTGAGAAAGATGGGATAAAGGGTTTGGTTCTTTCTAGAAAGGTCAAGTTTGAGTACAGTTGCTCAGTAGACAGGCATCAGGCCCTGTTCCTTAGGGGCCCAGTCTGGGCTAATGTGGAGATTGGGGAATCATGTGAATGAAAGACATGGTTGAAATGACTGGACTGGGTGAGATCATCTAGGGAGTGAGAACAGAGAGGGCCTAACATCTGTCTGGAGTTTTACCAACATGAAAAGGGGCAGAAATTGAGGAATTCTACAAAGGAGACTTACATATCAGCAATGGCTAGTCTAGGAGAAATGTGACAGTATGGAGTTGAAGAAATGTGTGTCAATTGCTTAAAGAAATCCAAATAAGATGAAGACTGAAAAGAGAAATTTGAATTTGACCTTTAGGTTACTGATGACTTGTACCAAAATGGTTCCTAAGGGATGGTGGAGTGGGTTGAGTATTTTTTTTTTTTGGAGACAGTCTCATTTTGTCACACTTGGTAGAGTGCTGTGTTGTCATAGCTCAAAGCAACCGCAAACTCTTGGGCTTAAGCCATACTCTTACCTCAACTTCCCAAGGAACTGGGATTATAGGTGCCTGCCACAATGCCCAGCTGAGCTGGGTGCCCTTATACAGAGTACAACTACCCATCCATATAGGGTCGCTGCGTATGTGCAAACCATTTATAGGACAGCATATATGTGCCAGACAATAAACGATAGGTTGTAACTAGAATTCAGAGAAAAGAAAAAATCCTTTGTCTTCGCTAGTCTGGGAAAGTTTAAGGGAGGATATAAGAATTGATCTAAACCAGAAGGCTTCTTCTGTCTGAAATGTTCTATCTCCATCACGCACAACCTTCGTCCAATTAACTCCTACTCATTCTTTGGATCTTGGTTGAAACATCTTTTCCTGGGTAATACCATTGCCCTCACCCAACTAAGTTGCCCATATCCCCTCAATGTTCATAATGATTTTCTTTAGAGACAAGGTCTTGCTCTGCCTCTGGCTCCGGAACCTGTGAGCTCTGGCCTTGGCTCAATCCACCCGCCATGGCCTCCCAAGTATTAGAATTATAGGCATGAGACACCGTGCCCCGCAGAATGGGTTTAGTATTAACTGGGAGGTCAGGTGGTGGTGATGGAATAGAATTGTGTTAGATAGACTTTTTGGATTTGGTAAGGGGTCTTCCAAATCCACATAAATTAGAAGACTTGTAATAGTCATGTTTTCTGTGTCAGAATTTGAAGGGAATAGTTGAGAAATATCCTTTTTGCAAGTCTCTGAAGGTCATGGGCTGTGGATGGAAGTGTCAGAGATTTAAAGTCACACTGTCACTGAGTTAGGACTCAGCCTCTGTGTTCAAGCAGTTTATATAATTAATCTTGCCTGTTAATGCTTGTGGAGGTGAATTTTCCATTTCAAGTTCTTATCCTGCGAACCATTTCTCATGTTTTAGGCAAATGTGAGCAAGCATTAACACCACCAATATTTACAATATAAAACTAAGAGTTGACAGATCTGTGAAGTGTCATATTTTAGCACAAGGGATGGAAATAGCAGAACAGTGTAGAGTGGCACGTTTTCCTATAATAGTGTATCCTTCAGCAGTGTCTTGGATCTTACAATAATTTTTTATTGTTGAAAACAGCAGTCAAATTTTGTCTTTTCCTTTCTCTTGAAGACATCATGGATAATTCACTTTCTTTTTTACTTTTCTAATCTACATTATATATAATAATTCAGTATTCAACACATTTATTATGTACTTACATACCAGGTACTGACAGTAAACTGGTGAACAAAACTTATATGACTCTTATCCCCTGGAGCTTTATAATCTCGTGGGATCAGGTTCAAAACAAAACCATACATCATATAATTACATTTGCCATAAGTGATATGATGGAAAATCATTATGAACATTGAGGGGATATGGGCACCTTAGTTGGGTGAGGGCAATGGTATTACCCAGGAAAAGATGTTTCAACCAAGATCCAAAGAATGAGTAGGAGTTAATTGGACGAAGGTTGTGCGTGATGGAGATAGAACATTTCAGACAGAGGAAGCCTTCTGGTTTAGATCAATTCTTATATCCTCCCTTAAACTTTCCCAGACTAGCGAAGACAAAGGATTTTTTCTTTTCTCTGAATTCTAGTTACAACCTATTGTTTATTGTCTGGCACATATATGCTGTCCTATAAATGGTTTGCACATACACAGCGACCCTATATGGATGGGTAGTTGTACTCTGTATAAGGGCACCCAGCGCAGGGGGCAATTAAGAGCAAGAATCCATCCAGTGCTCAGTGTGCCAGCCCTCTGCCCTGGCACAGGTCTGCGTTCATCTGGAGGAGAGGATACCTTTTTCCAATTCATATGCCCAGAGGGGGCACCATTTTCTAAATCACACAAGCCTCTGTATGTTTTACCAGAGGCTTTGAACACACAAACCTTATCTCTTCCCAACTACGTAATATGTTCATTGAGGGCAGGGATTACATCATCTTATTTAGCAAACAGTGAGTTAAGACATTTTTGTTTAAGGCATTTAGGGATTTAAAAAAATGAGTAAGACGTGTTCTCTTTTCTGAGAGCACTGATTACTGCGATAGAAATAGACTAAGTGGGTGGCTTCTGATTTTTTAGTTATAAACAGGAATTGATCTTTATGGTATATTTAATTCTAATTGACATCTCCTCTTGGTTGTACCAGATTTAAGACTGGAAATAAAAATCCAGTGATCACAATATACTGGTTTATTCCTAACTCAGTTTACAACTCTGGAGTTGAAGATACTATTTATTACCCTCATTTGAAGCCTCACTAGAAAAGGCTCTTTTCTCTAAGTCATTGGTTCTCCAAGTGGGATCCTGGGACCAGCAGTGTCAACATTACTAAGGAACTTATTAGAAATGCAAGTTCTTGGGCCCTGAATACAACCTTCTAAATCTGACACTCTCGGAGACATACAAGTTAAGTCTCAGTGAGAACCACTGCCCTCAGTATAAAGTGAGGAATAGTTTAGTTGCATTAAATCCAGAGACCTATTTCATTGATAAAATTCCTACGCATGTC